>NC_136909.1:29157321-29331109 GCF_949606895.1 Notothenia rossii
CGTGATTGAGAAATAATGAGCAGCTCAGCCTACATAAATGGTTCACCAGATTATCCCCCTCTGAATTATACAGCTCACCCTGGCCAGAATGGTTTCATAACGTTATCATAGACATAACAAACCTAGATAATGCCTCCGTGTGAGTCGGATAGGACTGTCCTCATTATAAGCTACTCAGTATTTATGTCAATCTGACCATAATTCTTATGCTCTGTAATGTAATCCATTCAATTCTATGACGTTTTCAGGGTGGTACACAGCGTGATAACCCCATAAACTTTGACATCCCTTTGGTGGTGAAAGCCTCATGCTCAGACCTCTATCATCTAAAAACGCTCAACAATTATCCCTAAGCAGCATTTCATACTATAGCACTAGTGGCATTAATAGAATCGTAATCCTCATCATTTCAAAGACGAGGGAGGGGAAGCAGCGCTGCAGAACAGCAGAGTGGCGAGTGAGAGCTCTCATCTTCCCTTTACAAGCTTAAAAAATGTATTTATCGTGGGACTTTGGAAATAAAACTTTCCTATTCTGAAAGCCAATTCTTTGTTTATTTAAAATTAAAGAAAACACCAGAACCCCGAAAAACTATTTTTTTACGCAAATCCACGTTTATTTTGAAATGAGCCGTTGCGACTTCCGACTGATTTCGATAGCGAGGTGAAGTCCCTCCCTTTCCGGGGGAGCTCCATGGGACCTTATTTCGGAAAGATTATGCATTGAAGTCATTTGTGGGTAATGTCCACAGTAATGACTCTTACATGTCTAATACAGTATGTGTAATCTGTATTTGTAAAGCGCTTTGAGCACCTGTAAAAGCGCTCTAACAAAAAAAAGGAAATGCATTATTATTATTATTATTATTGAAGTCAATGGGGAGAGAAAGATTATCTTTCGATTCCATTTGAATTGTGCCACGAATTACATTATGTTTATCAATTTAAAGTGGACCTATCATGTTTGTTTTTTTTAAATACCAAATAGATCCTGCATTTTAGCCATGCCTCATTTCACTCTATTTGCTCTTTCCAGCCCTGTTTTGCAGGGACTGATTCTGTGACGTAGCTTTAATGCAAATGAGCTGCAGCTGACCAGACCCCCCTGCAGGAGAGGGGAGCGTGCTCTGAGATCAGCTGCTGGGCTGTCAGAAGAGGGAGAGAAAAAGAGATCTCCGTCCTCCGTGTTTTATTCTTATATGATTCTATAGAGTCATTATTCATTTGTTTTAAAGCTCAATAAATAACAAATAAGACCTTTGACCGGCACTTTTCTAATTTTGTCCGGAAGATTTAAACTTTAACGGACATGTTGACCGGCGAAAACAAATCTAACTGAAACTCTGCCGCACGGTGCCCTCGTTCCTTGGAAGAGGCGGAGAGGTGGGTTTTTGTCATCTGCTGGTGGACTACCGGAGAGAATTACAGCGAGGGAGGGATTGCATTGAATTACAGCAGCAGGAGGCGCAAACGCTTGCCTCGGGGAGGGAGAAAAAGAGCCACAGCGGAGAATAAAATTATAATTTCAAAGATTATTGATTCGAAAATAATATGATACAGTACTATTACGTCTGGGTCTCTGTGTTTCATTAAAGCTTGGCTCTGTGTGTGTGTGGAATGAGCCATTTTGTGTGCGTGAGAGAGAGAGAGAGAGCGCACCGGTACCGGAGATCGTAGTTGTTAGCTTCTGGTGCTAGCGAGCTACGCTCGGATAGAAGGAGTTTTTTCAACAACAAAGTGGAGGAGAGTCCTCTCCTGTCAGACTGAAAGGCTCAGTGAACTAAAGGACTCTCTGAGTCTTTAGATAGTTAACTTTAGTCTAAGTTATCTCAGTGGGTCTAAAACATTTTGGTCACCATTAATGTATGTTGGAATCTAGGGGTAATACTCTTGGGAGATTAGGAATTGGAGCAACAATGCAAACAAAAGCATAAAAAACGAACTACTATAACAAACCAAAATAAGGGAAACAAAATAGTAAAACAAAACAGCGGTGGCGGACAATCTATAAAAGAACAAAGCGCATGTTACAGAAATGCCGCCATAAACATTATCTTTGTAACCATGATCGCTCATACCTTATGTCCCTCGGACGGCGCAGCCCCTCACCCCTAGATTCCACCGGGTCCGTCTGCGTTACGGCCGCATTACGGCCGCGTTACAGCCGTGCAGTTCGAAAAGATCGCGGCCACTCTAGTCAATGGGTGCTATTCCACCAGACGCGCCACGTTACGGCTCAGAAGCAGACCTGCGCAATTGTGATCGCCGCCTTGCTAGTGCGTTGCATGATGGTTAGTCATTTTGTCCGACTTGCTCTGGAGGCTCGCCTAGATGACACGTTGAAATCTCGCGGGACAAAGATGCCCACAGACTTGAGATGAGGTGCGGCGAGGCGGCGCAGTTTCTCTCCACGGGCTGCGGAAGTGAAATGCTTGATGGGAAACGACTCGCTGGTATATCGAGCTGAGCGCTCATTGGTGGTTTTTACCCCGTGCTGATGATGAAATTCTCCAATTGGCTCGGCAAAAGTTTGTTGTTGTTTTGTGTCAGTTTTACATCACCACTTCCATTCACATTTTTCATCATTGTTCCGCAATGTTTATCATCATGAAATTAATATCTATATATGTTATACTATACTTGCACTGCTTAATTTGTATCATACTTGTTTCCTCCTCTTTCCTGAACTGTTGGGGAAGTGTTTAAGCTTCAAACAGCCTGAAAAACATCAGCTTCAAAACTTGTTTGAGTGGCTGATCCATACAAATATTATTCAAAGAGACTTTCACTGCATTAATCATAGAATGTATATGCGTGGAGGAGGAGAGGTTAAGATTGACATAAATAAATAGACGGAGATAGAGATCGGATTGGAGTGAGATTTGAAAAAAAAGCATGCTAGCTTCAGAGTTTTGGTTTGCAGAATGGAAGGCAGAGACTTTTAGGCCCCCCTGTCAAAGTCTGGGTCTCCACTGCAGTGAGCGGGCTAACTTTCTCATATAAGCCTTGGCCTGGAGCCATGAACTCAAATATTTCAGTCACATTCGCTGAAGCTGAAGAAAAAAATGCCTTATTACTTATGATCAAAGGGTGGTGTTTTCTGGAGGAGACATGAAGCGTCTACTAGAATATGCATTACGAGTCAAAGGCGGGTCATTTTAAGTGAAAAGACAGACATCCAGAACCAGCGGGGATTCGTTTTCTGCTCACTTCCTTTGAAGGCTGTTTACATGGGTAAACATACATGGAAACTAAATATGAGTATTAAAAAGGAAGTGGTAAATGTATTTTTCAAAGTAAAGTCACATGACCCTTTAAAATGCAAAGAAAAAGCCTGGTTGACCTTTATTTATAAAAAAAATCTGTATATTAGAGATACAAAAGAAATGTGTGTGTATATGTGTATACAGTATGTGTCTGTGTCGGAGAGTATAGATGTGAGTAATATGTGGGGCAGAAAGAATATATCAAAATAAAATAAAATATTAATTATAGCAATAATGATGAAATAAGCGAGGCCAAGGCTGAAAAGCCAGATTGGAGCATCAAAGCACTCAAGCCAGCTCCGTAAGACCAGGCTGGGTTACTATTATCTTAATTATGTTTAATTTCATTACGATTAGTGCAGACCCCTGTTTCTCTAATACTTCACATTACTCAATTATGCCTTATGATTTTGCCCTGATTTGGGCTAACCCAGACCTTTAAAAGGTCCCCTATTATACTGTTTTTCATCAATATATTATAGATCTCAGATATATTCAAAACATGTCTCTGTGTTTGGCTCGAAATACCAAACGGTATATTCATTGTAGCATCCCATAAACCCCTCTCTTTCAGCCCTGTTTCAAAAGTGCAGATTCTCTGTCTGTTACTTTAGATCAGGGATGGGCAACTTTGATGGTGGTGGGGGCCGCAGATTCACCTGGAACACACACACACACACAAATTCCATGTGTTGTATGTAATTATTAACAAATATACTAAGTCTGACATCTTCATTGACATTTTACAATCAAAGGGAACATCCCCAAAAAATGGGAACATCCTCTAATAAGCTCACTAAACAAATATCGGTTCACAGAAATGTTATTTCATTTTTACAAGTGGTATGTTTGTATTGAATAGTTATTAAACAGTGGAATAAAACTATTTTAAACTATTGGAAAGCACGGAAAATGTCTGTTTATTGAGATTAACCATTAAGATGACATAAACATGAAGTCATGAACACTAACCCAGATATTAGTTGTCTAACTTGAACCTAAAACACTTGTAGCCAGTCTGTGTCAACACAGACATCTGTCAGCCCGCACTCTGCTGTTCCTCAGCACCACTCCCCCTCCCTCCCGCTGAAATTATGAATGAAAAGCGTAGTAATCATAGATAACACGGCAGGGTCCGTGACAGTTTGTTTTAATCTGATTTCAAATAAAAAAGTCTTGGTTTTAATCATATTAAACTTGTTTCGCCAAATTCAGATGATAAATACAACTTTTAAGCTTGTAAAGGCATAATTACAAGCGGCAACTTAACGTCACAGCAGGCATAACAACAGCCGGTGTTTCTTGTGAGGTTTTCCCCGGGAAACAAACACAATACACACAAATGCGTCACAGATTATTTTGTGGTATTTGAAATCATGTACGCAACTCGCGACGTAACTAGGAGTCTAGTGGACGGTATCAGTACTACAAGTAAAAAAAAATAAAACTTTTTTTTCTTTTTTTTTTTTAAAGTTAATTACGTTATTTATAAATTATTCTGAGGGCCGCAAGAAGAGGAGGTGGGGGCCGCCATTTGTCCATCCCTGCTTTAGATGGAAATAAGGAGCCACTCCCCACGCCCCTCTGAGAGATATTTGGTTAAAAAGAACACAATGGTGCTCTCGGAGGAGATTCAGGTCATTTTTCTCCTGAAACTTTCAGAATCTCTTTACACAGAGGGGACACATATTTATGTATAAAAGACACGAAAGGTGGATTTTGCATAATAGGTGACCTTTAATATGGCCTTACAGTTATGGTTAATTTTAGAAGTCATGTAGGAAGGCACTCACCCATCGCCTGGATTTCCATAGACTTTCTAGTTCGTTGACACCAATCTTCACCTCTTACCCTTCAAATGCTTCATCCAGTAACTTCAGCTGCAAAATACACTACACTCTCTTTCTGACCTTATTTTACAGTGAAGAGCTGGGCATTAATTATTAACTGAATAATATCATAATGTATTGGTACATTTTTAAAGATATAAAATGATTTTTTAAATAATGTTTTATTTATTTACTATTTGCCATTTTGGAGTTTCAGCAGTCTGGGTGTGCACTCTTGAATATAATTTTATAGTTTTATGGTAAAAGCTTTCAGCTGCTCTAGCTGGTTCTGAACCACTTTACTTTTCAGTCAATCAGTGTTGATCTGTGTATAGCCTGCTCCGGAAATGGCAACACCTGTTAGAAACACCTGCCTCACCCCTGCTTAAAAAGCTTAGGATTTTTTGTTTTTTTTAAATCGTTTTTTAAAGCTAGTTTTATGGAGAGCTTTACATTATTATAGCCTACAATATACACTGCCAAACTGTTTCACTCAATTCCTTGTAATTAAAATGGTTGGTCAAATCATTGTAAGTTCATCCAATATCCAAGTCCATAAATGGGGCGAAGCCTGGGAGCTAGTTCAGGCAGTCAACTCGAGCACTTATGCTGCATTCATACATAACGCCCCTTGCCACTCTACAACCAGCCATACAGAGTCTCCTTAATATGCCGCTCTATTTAACCTGCCAGATATCTCCATGCATTGCTTGCTGCTACTGTTGCTGCAGCTATTTCCACGTCGCTGCTGCTTGCCTGCCCCACCACCACCCCAGCTTCCACCCAAGCTTCCACCTGTAGGCTCGGGGGTTAGTTATTTAATCATCACTCATCGTGCTATGTATATGTGGAGTGATGATGAGGCCCGAGCCTAGACGCCAAACTCAACAATATATTGCTTCTTCTAATAAACATGTTAACGAAACACATGAGTTGTCTGACTGAACTATATATTTAACTAGATTTTTTGAGTAAAACTATCCCTCATAATAGAGAAGTATAACAAGCAACTTTTGGGGAATGTTGAAAGCGTTCTTGATATGGTTGTCAGCTGCAGCGTGCAGAATCTTTGCTAAATGCAACATTTTGCTATGCTGATTATTTTCCTACACCAGATTTTCTTCCATAGCCTGTGGTTATTTTGATTCCCTGCCAAGATGCTAATCCATGTTGCATCCGGACCCCCAATGCAGATTGAGTGCCGATAATTAACTTAATTTCCTTTCATCAGTGCAAAAGGCGGGTAAGACTGTTAGTGAGACACCAAGAAATACACTTTGACTGAGGGGTGGGTATCAGTTGTTACACCCTCTGATGAGAAAGTTCTTGATGTCTGGCGGGTGCCTACAGGCTCAGGTTATCCTGTTTCCAGCCACCATTAAATGGAGCTGTGGCCCTGGCAATGCTCTGTCTGCTGTCAGACCTCACAGCCCCCGCAGACAACTTTGGGGGCTTGTAAAGAGACAGGGCTGATGGGTTTTAAGTCTCCTTGGGCGGTCAACTAGAAGAAAATTGGAATGATCCCAGGGTGTTGGTGTGTGTTAGTGTGGCAACACTTTATCAACTTTAAAGGTCCAGAAAAAAAGAACATATGTATATTTATATATAGAGCTCCCTCTGGCTTGATTTGGAATCCCAACCAACACCATTGGCAGCATTTACTGGTGGAAAGCCAGTTTCCATGTCGCTGAAGTAGTGAGTCAAAATGGTTGTTTTGAGCCCCTGAGAAGAGAGTTTGGGGTGAAAATCTGTACCTTCATGTGCATTACACATTTCTCAGACTGGAAATAGCATTAAACTAGAAGACGTTTTGTGCGTGATTGCTTCCAGTAAGTAAGGAAAATATTCATTATAATCTAGTCCAGTTTGAGATACATACACTGAATTTAAAGGATTATCCCATGTAAAAACACACCAGAGTTATTATACTATAACACAATGAGGCAATTTAAAAACTTTCGAATGGCTGAAACATTGGGTTACTATATGGCGTTGCATTATCTTCTTTGTTTTTGCTATACTTTCTGTCTTACGTAAAACTCACCTTACCATACCGTTCATACCACTATATACATCCAAATTGGACATTCAGTTATGTTTATACTGTATTGGGTATCTCCATAGTTTGCTGTGAACAGTCTGTCAAAATACAGATAACATCCAAAGTTGATGTTAGAGCTTATCAGTGAAAAAAGTGCTAAGGAATGCTTTTGTAGTTTGACAAATTAATACATAATGACTTTCTTTGTTAAACACACAAATACTGAAAACATATAAAAGACATTTGAAAGAAATCACACTGGAAAATATGCAGAGAGAACCATGCATCTTGCCAGAGAATAAAGAAATACAGTCAAAGGGAATTTGAGAGACAATGACAATTAATTATGTAAACCTATAGATTTTGAGGATAAATAAAGACTTCAGTTTGTGAATAATGTGATGTTCTTGTGAGGGGGATTCATGTATCTTGCCAAATGTAACTAATATTATTAATGCCAGGAAACTCTAGCTTCCTCCCAGCATGAGTCTCATTTTCAAAGTCCCAGATTCACAGGCCTGGTGTTTGCCAGCACAGAAAAGCTTCTGATGATCAAGCTAATTTAAAAGTGTTCTCTTGAAGTCAAGACACTTCATAATATTTTCATTGGAGAAGTGCCTTTTAAGTAATAATCCAGGACAAAACCAGAGAACACATTTCCTTCCAGTGCAATAGATCAAGTTGTATGTGTACAACAGTGATTTATATGTAATAAAAAACAGCAGCAGTGAATTGAAATAGCTGTCACATGGCAAAGTATTTTAATGATTAATTATTGCATGGTTTTAAGTGTGTGTGTTTTATACCTTTTTATTGTGTGAGTTAACTCTGAAATGTGTTTGCCTTTTTAACTGGTTTTAACTTCCTGCTGCATGCTTTTATTTTTGAAATGTTTGGATTGGCCTTGCCATGCTGATTAACAATGAGTGACCACACCTGGAGCCAATTTAAACCAACAGCCCTGCCTATAAATGGAAGGAGAAGAGCAGCAGAGGACAGACTGAGGCTGCAGTCGAATAGTCCAAAAATCAGCTCTAAGTTCTAAGCCTTTTGTCTATTCCTTGACCTCTGAGTGAAACGTCACAGGGTTAAGGGATAGTGGATAGGAGAATTCAAAAGGATTTAGGAGAAGAGACTTTACTTTACTTTAGAGAATCCGACTGCACTTTCACTATCCGACGTGTTTATGATGCGCCAGCGGACGTCATAGATGTGCGTCTGCTGCTGTGGGGAAACTATGGAGACTACAGTTTTTTTTACAACGGACTACATGGATGTTTAATAAGAACGAGGGATTACTGTAAACTCCTCTAGAGACTCTGCACCTTGCTCTGATGCTGTTGCTTTATGCTTTATGAACGTGGACAACAGAGAAACATATTCTTCATGACCAAAGTTGGAATTGAAATAAAAAAGGAAAGTGAAACCTCTGGTCCACCTTAATACAAATGATCCCAATACGTATGATTGTATGAACTATGAAAATATCTTAAAATCAATACAAATGTATTTATTATAAACGTTAGTCCTTAACATCTATCACTGTGTATATCACCATTCAAACATCTTTTAAAAGTTGAACAAACCCCACACAGCTCAGTGAAATGTTGACTATTGTTAAATATGTTCTTTATTCTCGCGTCCAGGAGAGAAGCTTTAAAATGAGACTAAATGGAGTCTCTGAAAAGATTCAAATGGGATACTTTAATTAAAAAAGGCGCGGTAGTGTTACAGACAGAATATTGTTCCGGCAGAAAACAGCTGTGATCTGGTTCTCCTGAGCAAGAAGAAGACAGCGGATCTCTCCTCCGGCGCTGCTATATATATCCTCTGCTGGCTCCTCCCCGCCAGTCGGCTCACCTCGTCTCCAATGTCCGTTATTGCATTTAAACAGAGGATAGGTTTTTTTCACATTCAATATATGCTTAACACGCCGTTTCTCCTCATATTCTCTTTCATCACTTTTCATTTAACACATTCTAAACGCTGTAATCAATACTCTAAACAATACTTCTCGGCTCGTTTGGTTTCCGGTCATTCCGGATGTTGCCACATGCTACTCTTGTCTGTAAACAATAATGTATTCAAATAAACTGTACTTTCATTTAATATTCAACATGGTAGTATCTCGACATCTATCGTTGTAGTGTTAAATCAGTAGGTTTCGGTTTTCACCACACCAAGTCATTTCGCTTCTCAATTCACCTCTTTAGGAAATCGTATATTAGCCACATGCTACATGCTAACCGTAGATGAAGGATTTTCAGAATAAAAGCTTAACTGCTTGTGCACAAGAATTTCTGGTTTTTCAGTATAAAAGGGCGTTTAAACTGACGGTATGTTTAAGCTACATTATACCATCAAAACATTGATTTTAATTTCTAACAGTCCCTCCTTACACACCTAAAAGGTGTGTATAATACTGAAATCAATGAGTTCTTCATCTGAACTTCGCATAGTACATATCTCATATTACAAACATACAATCTAAATGGAATGGTTCAATAGGCTTAACTTTACAAAAATACAAAATAAATTATTTGCCTGGTTCAAACCTAAAAGTTGTCCCTTGTGTATAACTTCTAGTGTTTGCATTCAATATCATTCTTCAAAATAGCAGCAATGGCTTGGTATCAGAACATTTCTTCCTCCCTCCTTTCACAGAAACCGTTCTCATACCACACTCAGTGTTAAGGCACTTGTTTTTACAAAGTGAAAAGAAACAAACCATTTTAGAATAGCAATGATTTATACAACATGAAATCTACCATATTAGAATAGTATAAAATAATAAAGTCAAATAAAATGGACTATCTTAGAATAGTGTAAAATTAATTGGAATAATAAAAATATTACAAATATACTATCTTGGAATAGTATGAAGTAAATTGAAATGGATTCACTCCATTTTAATTTTGCTCACTTCTTCACATGATTTCATCATTTAAAGAATCACATCGGCTGGACATTCATTGATCAATCTCATCTCCGAACATCCATATAATTTAAACTAACTCATCATTGTCATCCACATCTGTATACGGGGTGGGTCGTCTTGTTCTGCTAGCATTTGTAACCGTCTCCTCCTGAGAAATTTACCCTCCCTCCTTTCATACCATTTAAGGTATGAAAGTAATATGTTCTCTAGAAGGGGCCGTCGTGATCAATCGGTACGTTCTACTCTGGGGTACGGCATTCTAGACAGTCATTTCTGGGAGAAGATTTTGGTCAGTTACAACAGTTGTAGAGTTTCATCACTTAAAAGTTCCTACTCAGTACCTTTGGGTGGTCTGTTCTAATGCAGTGATAAAGTCCCTGAAATGGTGTGAAAACTTGTGGAATATCAATAACTCATTATACCAATTTATTTTCAATTATGGTCTACTTAAATAACTATGCTAACCCCTTTTACAGTGTGTGGAACCTTGGGTGCCCGAGCATGTGATAATTACTCCCTCCTTTAACAAGGATTTTAAAAACAGAAGTCATTTCATTAATGGTTTGTAGTTTAATTCAGGAATTTACACCTATGGCAGATATGTTTCTCCTTTAAATAACATCTCTAAAAGTCAGGTCCTCTGGTGAATGGATGACCTTTAGGAGCTGGTGGCGCTTGTCTTTTAAAACTCATACTCTGGTGCCGTGCGCTCCCTCTGAAGCTGCAAGTAAGATTTAAAACATCTGCAGGGTGGGTTGAGCGACCCCTTCTCCCTAAACGATGTTTGTTGTAACAAATATGCACCATCACAATGAGTGATCCAAGGCCCCGCATGTATTACTCCCAACTACATTAGTTTTTTTTTAAAAATTAAACTTTGCTTTCGCTCTTTGCCCAGTGTCATTTTAAAACTCTACATCTTGGACGAAAAACAAATGTTATTTCCACCTTAATCTTCCCTCCTGAGGTAATAACCATGCTACAATGGAGAAATCAATACTCTAGATTGGAATACCATCTTTGGCTTGGTACTAGCTCTACCTTTAACATTTTCCATACAAATAAAGATTTGTCTGCTTTTATAGAGTGGTTACTAAAACCATCCCTTTAAACTGTAGGTCTATACTGTAACAAGTTCAATCTTCCCCAAATTCACACATGAATAAAAAAACTCTTAAAGAATAATTTGTTCATATGATGAAAAGATTGAATAATATGTTCTACCCTCAGTGTGTTTTTAGGGTTATTTAATAGTTTCCTCTTTTTTCTTTATAAATTCACCAATTGATTAATTCATGGCTAATAAATCTTTTTCTTTACGTATTTCTCGTTGGTGAATAAGTGTGTTTATGTGTAAACTCACTCACTCCCGTTTTCCTTCTCTCCCCCTCTGGTTGTCAAGCCACGACCCCCTCACATTCTGCCGGACCATGCCAACTCCTCCGTTCTTTCCTCTCCTCCGTCCACCTTCTCCTCAGTCCATCTGCTCTTGGATCCTTCCGCTGTAACTCTTTTCAGTGTCCCATCTGCTTTGCTTTTCATCTCCTCCTTTACAGTCTCTACTTTGTTGCATGGAGGGCGTATTCCGCTCTCATGTCCCACACTCTGCTCTTGTGCCCAAATCTTGTGGCTCAGCTTGGAACTTCATGTCCTGTGGGGGACCGATGAGAGTGTGCCTTTTTATGTCACCTGGTTTTGGTTCTGGATGCCTCAGGTGGAGATAGTTCTGGATGCAGCGTTGGAGTTGTTGGTTCAGCTCTGGTTCTCTGTCTGTTCTATGGAGGAGGAGGAGTCTTCCGTGGTGAGGTCTTTTGTCTGCTTGGACGATGGGGTCGTAGCGTTCTGACAGGTGGAGAGAGAGAGAGAGAGAGATCTCGGGACGCATTATCTATAGTTAATTCTAACACACTGAGGTAAAATAAATCCAACCTTTTCCACTCTATTTTCCTAATCTTACTATCCATCTTAGTTGTTAAATGTCATCTAAACACAATTCATGTCTACTAATAATTTTACCATATCCCTAAACATTGCCTTCACCCACTGTAACATGTTTATTCCAATTAACTCTTTCAGGAAACCATTTTCTTCTATAAATTTAAATACCTACATGTTTCAAGCACCACATATTTCACACACTATAAAAGAACGTCTCCATATTTTCTCCATCACTTTAAATCTCACTGTTATTTAGAACCGTAGTAACTTTTGTGACTGGACATATCTGCAATGTCGCCACTATCTGCTGGGGAATCTTGTTCATAGAGTTTGTACGTACAAAGCTGTACTTGTGGGTTAGTAGCCTGTGTCTAACAATCATTTTCAATAATTGTGCTCAGGTCACCGATCGGTTGTTCATAGCTTAACAGGGGGTGTTTCTGGTACAGACTAAAACATGGATCCAGTGTATTTAGAGATTCCCCTAATCTGTAAATCCCCATCACTTACATATCCCAATCACTTAAACCCATCTCATCATTTGATACAAGAACTGCATATAAGGGGGTGAATCATCTTGATTATAACCGCCTCTTGTTTGGGACCGAGTATTTCTAACTCCTCCTCTTGTTGCTCAGCTGATCTTTTGGCTCTGGGGATAAGTGAAAGTCTCTGAAACACAGCTGGAGTCTTGTTAGTGATGTGGGCATTCTATGAGTGAACTAATGGATCCATGTCTTACATAATATTGTACTCCCCTTCCAACCAGAAAGGTGCCAAGTGTAATGAGCACAATCAACAATGCTATTCTGACTCTTATCCCTAGGGGACCCCACAATTGGTTTGGCTTTGTTCTTGTCATCATCTCTATTTTATCCCTGGTTGTGTCCGTTACAGAATTTAAATAATGAGTACAAAAATAACATAACAAATTGGACTCTTTTTACAGATGTAAAACAAAAAATAGGTTTTCACATTAATGTACAATCTATAAACAATTTGTCTTTTGAGCTGTTTCTATCTTTATCTTATTTCTATTTATTGTTTTGTTCCAGCTCTGCCAAATCAGTCCTAACTCCCAATAATGTTCTGGAAGTTGCCAGTGAAGGGTGACAATGTGTGAGGTGGTGTCAATTTGCTCCTTTTTCTTTACCTTTAAACCGGAGCGCGTGTGAAGTTTGTTACAACCTTTCACGCTTCCGTCCACCGGGGATGAGCCCACTGTCTTTTGTGAACCTTCACCTCACCCCTTCACCTGGCCGAACAGGAGTCTCTTCTGGTGTCTCGTCTGGTATCTCTGTAGTTTTCCTAGCCTGCTGTGTAGACAAAACTTGCATAATATTACTCAGAGTTCTGACATATTCATCCACTTCTATTTGTCTAATATCTCAAACTGGACCACTCCCTCCTTGGAGAAGGCCCGAGCTTCGGCATACCTCTTGTTGACTACATGTTATTATTTATTAACTACAACGTCACTGAAATCAACATATCTGTATAATCATGACACTCCCTCCTTTGAGCATAAAATGCTCAATTAATATTGCAATGATTACCCTATTCTGAACAGGACATGTAAAACCCATAACGTTGCATTAAAGAAATATAACTTCTCCGTGTACCCACAAGGGGTACAAAAATATCGTATGATTTATGGTTTTCTGATGGTATAAATGCATATTCACTATAAAAAAAATCAGCAATTAGCACTTCTAATAGTTTACTTGTTTCAATAATGGCTTTTGTCATGGTATTATCCATCATCGTTGCTGCGAAAAACAATACCCCTGGTGTCGCTAATGCGTCTCAATAATTCTAGGATTAGAGGATTGGTTGACACTGCTGAACTAACATATGATAAAATAATCTGTCTCCAAACTGGAGGGAAAATATGAACTATTCTCTCAGAGAGTGACCTGCATGAAGGGCTGGTGCCCCTCACTCAAATGAGATATTGCCTTACGCACAACACCACAAATCAGTAAAGTTACTCAAGAATAAATAAATAAAGACTGATTCTTGAAACTGTTGTAAAAATCCTACAACTTCTTCATCCAAGCTCTCAATCAGTGTTATGTTATTTAATCTGCAGCTCACGCCTTAAAACAGATACTTCCGACCGATTATAAAATTGTGTTTATGAGAAAAATGTAATCTGACTCCATAAATCAAATAATTGTTTGATTAAAAACTGCACTTCTGGCTAACAATAAATGAAGTTCCCCTTTAAACATAGCCCCGGTCTTCTGACGGGGTCCATCTATGTACTGGCTGGAAAATGTTGGGCCAGTCTCCGTCGCTCCGTCACTGTTCTCCCGTTAACAGTCACTCTCTAGTTTAGCTGGGTTCTTGTTGACTTCTTCACTGGTTTGAGACAAGCGACCCTATCGGACACCTCCCTTTGTAGCCAGACAGCCACAGCAGCCACAGCAGAATCGAGTTTCTGTTTTCAGGTCTGGACAGCTTCACGTCAGGTGTATCGCCGCCCCTTGCATATTTTGGGTGGAAGCCCGTCTTCTTGACCTCACTAGTTGTGTGGACACAATAGTTTTCTGTGTGGGGGAACAACATCACTCGTAATGTATTTTCCTTCTCATAATTACAAAAATAGTCTACTAAATGTTCTACTCTGCTACTTCTAATCCGTGGATGCTCTGTGTAAATGCAATATTCTACTCACTATCTTTTAAATAACATTCAACCTCTCCCTCCTGTGGTGACATATGTGGCTCTATGTAGCTGGATTTCCAAATACTCTAGTGCTGAAGATGCATCACCTGAACGTCTGGTCCTCTAAGCTTCCTCATTGTTGTGGTTGATACCAGGCTGTCTGCGGCATTTGGTTCATGTTTGGAAATTCTGTACGTCTTTGACATCTCTGGGTTGCTTGGTATTTCATATCATTGTAAATGAGATGTTGTCTCCATTCTTCAATGGGTATAGCGTCTAATGCCACCACATCTCCCAGGCTTGCCTGCACTGATTGGGGAAGGGCGTTAATGACCGCGTTCTTCCACAGCATTACGACAGACGGTGAAACGTCATGTCGTTCTCCAGTGGAGTCCTCCCACACTCCTTCACATCTCTTCAGGAAGGCATACATGTCTTCCCCCGGTTCTTTTCTCAGGCTGTTGAGGGCATGTAAACTCCGTGTTGTTGGGTAGATGTGACAAATAGCAGCCCAATAATTCGACCTGATGTAGTTGAATGGAGTGTCATCTGGGTCATTTGTGCAATTGGCCTCGGAATCTATTGCTCTCACTTCAAGTCGTCTTTCAATCCGTCCGAGCAGGGCCCTCATGTCTCCCAAGCACAGGTGGTCCTGGGCTGTGTATCTCTTCAGATCATTCACCCACTTCTGACTTCCTTTCGTGAGTGGAGGTAGCTTTGACACTAATGCTTCCATGTCCCTGTGAGTCCATGATTTGTATTGAAATCCTCCTCTTCCAGCCGCTATCAATGGCATGGAGGTATATGCACCGGTTCTTCGTTCTTCTTGTTCTCTCCGTTGTCTATCTGCAACAATGTCATTATGGGCTTCAACTGACTTTCGTCTCTCTTCAATAATGTCATTATGGGCTTCAACTGCCTTTCGTCTCTCTTCCATTCCTCTGTTGAGTTCCTTTTTCATTATTCTGCCGAGTTCTTCCACATGTAAGCTGTTTGTCAATCCTTGGCTGGCATCTTCCAGATGGAATACCAGACTTGCAACCATAGCTTTTCTTTTTTCAGCTCTGTTCATAGCAATGTTTACAGGTCCATACCAAGAGGGTTGTCCGGCTTTGATCCATGTCCTCTGTCTTTTACTTGAAACTGTTAAAGCATCGGATCTGATTTTTACCCTTTCCTTGATATCTGCAGTTGAGCCTGGCCCTGCGTCTAGTCTCAACTTAGTTTGTTTTGGTGACATGTTCTCTAATTATTTATGAACTTATCAAAGATGAAGCACTAATCTTCTGACTAGCACCTTCGTTGCTGTTCGTCCGAACTTTAACTTTTTTTTTTTTTTTTTTTCTTGCTCAAGGTTTTATTATTTTTATAGATTTTTTTTTTTTTTTTTAAGTTTAAGGTAAAATATTAATAAAGTTAATTAATATATAAAAAATATGCAAAATTAAAATATGAAATGTTAAAATAAAGTTGTACCGTGTATGGTTTTGACTTTGAAATATGAATTTGGTTCAAATTCACAATGTTATGGTGTTTCCGCTATTTGGGTAATAATTCTGTACTACCACCAGAGTGTGCTATTTTAAATTCCAGCTTAATCCACTAGGGAATAGCTGTTTCAAAACTGACTCGTTTTTAACAAGGAGAAACTTAGTTTCCTCAAAAATATCTTTAAAATAGGAATTTACACTATGGTCAAACAACACAGCACATAAACGCCAAAACACATTTGCAAAGAAGAATATTCACAAAACCGCCAATACACATTTACCAGCAGAAGTACTTCCAATAGTTCTAACTCTAACAAGAAGTATGATGTTCTTTAGAAGATGGAATGCCTAGCCTCAGTGTGTTAAAGCAAACAGAGTACTTCAATTAGCATTTCATGAAATGGTGACTGCCGTGTGGCTCACCGTGAACATGAGGTCAAGACAAGATGGCAACTGGTTTTCCAACCTTTGACCTGAAGAACAAAGGGATTTGAGAAAACACCTGGAGTTGAAATTGGTGAGGTGATATTTTGTCTAGTAAATTCAACACACAACACTGTAGTTTAAAATAACATTTCTATTTAGTTTACAATGATAAATGGGCCTCATACCCTTACGTCATAGCCCTCTACCCATGTACGTAAATGTTTTGACTTTAAGAGTCTGTTTAAATGGGCCTCATACCCTTACGTCATAGCCCTCTACCCATGTACGTAAATGTTTTGACTTTAAGAGTCTGTTTAAATGGGCCTCATACCCTTACGTCATAGCCCTCTACCCATGTATGTAAATGTTTTGACTTTAAGAGCCAGTATGGTCATCTCTTCTGTTTAAACACGCTATTTATGGGACAAATAGGACGCTAAGCAAACACAATCAGAAGAATATCGTCTATCTAACGCACGAATGTCGCACTTCCTGCCGTAATCCACAACGCAATGTCTTGAAAAACAGAAATAGAGTAACCACTGAAAGCTTCAAACTCCTCAGGCCTTTTCCTTGAAAAAGGACTTTTTTAAAACAGCCTCACGCTGTTGTTACACAAAACACTCACTCCAATAACCTTAGCTTCAAACTTTGGCTGTGTCTTTGCCTCAAGCAGTCCCGACTGCTTAATGGCCTAAAACCATTCACGTAAAACGCAACAAAAGACACATATAGTGATTGGCCTCTAGCCGACATGTACTAACAGACAAACGAATAGCATGCAGGGTTAAATAGAAAAAAAGAAATTGAACTCACCCTGCCTGTAACAAAGCAACGCCACGTGGTATGATACTAATATTTATCAATTTAGGCTTGTTTTAACTTAAATTGCACAGCTATTTCCAGGATCCGCTGGCCGCCGTCAAACACACAGAACTAACATTGTCCTACATTAACTATTGAAGAATTCGATATAACAGGTTTATCCTTACCTAGTTGATTTGAGCTCTCTGTGTGTTGAACGGATGCCAGCGGGTCCAGCAAGCAGCCTGCTGTAGTCTCTCCCGGTTTTGCGAGATCCTGGCTAGCTCGCCAATTGTTAAATATGTTCTTTATTCTCGCGTCCAGGAGAGAAGCTTTAAAATGAGACTAAATGGAGTCTCTGAAAAGATTCAAATGGGATACTTTAATTAAAAAAGGCGCGGTAGTGTTACAGACAGAATATTGTTCCGGCAGAAAACAGCTGTGATCTGGTTCTCCTGAGCAAGAAGAAGACAGCGGATCTCTCCTCCGGCGCTGCTATATATTTCCTCTGCTGGCTCCTCCCCGCCAGCCGGCTCACCTCGTCTCCAATGTCCGTTATTGCATTTAAACAGAGGATAGGTTTTTTTCACATTCAATATATGCTTAACACGCCGTTTCTCCTCATATTCTCTTTCATCACTTTTCATTTAACACATTCTAAACGCTGTAATCAATACTCTAAACCAGTGGTTCCCAACCTTTTCCAACTCAGGGCCCACTTTTAAGTCTTAAATTTTTTTCGAGGCCCACCTTCCCATAAATACAGAGGCCATATAATGCGTTCTCAAAGCACTTTTTTTTATTAAAATTTGAACATAAATGGAGCACTGAATACAAGAGAAACATGTTGGAAGCTCTACAGTCGCTAACACAGCAGTGAGGAGCTGTACACACACACACACACACACACACACACAAACTTTCTCTCTCTTTCGCTTTCTCTCTCTCACACACACACACTTTCTCTCTCTCTCACTCACTCACTCTCTCACACACACACACATTTATTAAAGCAGCTGTCCATCAACACCACACAGATATCAGAAATGACAAGCAATGGGCTGTCTGTAACCGGCTAATTATCAAATGATTAATAAATTACTATATCCATCAACAATGGAGAAATGCATTCTCATATATAACAATTTGACATCCAAATTATTAAAATTTGAACCTAAATGGAGCACTGAATACAGGAGAAACATGTTGGAAGCCCACACACACACACACACACACACACACACACACACACACACACACACACACACACACACTTTCTCTCTCTCTCTCTCTCTCTCTCTCACACACACACACACACACCTCTCTCTCACACACACACACACTTTCTCTCTCTTTCGCTTTTTCTCTCTCTCACTCACACACACACACACACACACACACACACACACACACACACACACACACACACACACACACACACACACACACACACACACACACACACACACACACACACACACACACACACACACACACACACACACACACACACACACACACACACACACACACACACACACACACACACACACACACACACACAATTATTAAAGGAGCTGTCCATCAACACCACACAGATATCAGAAATGACAAGCAATGGGCTGTCTGTAACCGGCTAATTATCAAATGATTAATAAATAACTATATCCATCAACAATGGAGAAATGCATTCTCATATATAACAATTTGACATCCAAAATCAAATCAAAACAAAATCCAAATATCAAAAGTAAGCCCATTAAATCGACAGGCCTACAAATAAACACAAATCCGTTGTAAAGATGATGTAAATTCTGCTTGGGCTCATTAATGAAAAATTACACTTTGTATTTGAACATTAAATCATCTGCCTACAAACAAACAAACCAGTGCACAGATAAAGTTCAAAACTATGCATGTAATGTTAAGCCTCGACAGCAGAAAAATATTTACATACAAGTAAAAGCAATACTTGCAACGAAATAAAATTAAAGCTTCTATAAAGCTGCAGTGGATCAGTCCAACAACAGGCCCACAATATGTTGACTCACCTAATGAGACGGCTGGTGTTGCATGGCGGCAACCAGATGTTTGATGTCTGGCACAATGGATGAAAGTTTCAGTCGAAGATCTGGCTCAACATTCAGTTGGTTTCTGTACTTAGTTTTTAATCCCACGAGTGCAGAAAATCCAGTCTCACAGAGGTACGTCGTTTGGAAAGGCATCAGGAATCTCACAGCTCTGTTAGCCAGATCAGGGTACTCAGAAGCAACATGAAGCCAGAAGTTTGTCAGGTGCTTCTGTGAGAAGATCAGCTTCAGCGCGGTGTCACAAGAGAGATCCAGGAGACTGTCTTGCTCTTTTGCACTCAAAGCAGCGATAGCCTCATCACTGTGGCTGGCGAATGGGTTTTCTATCCAGTTGTACTGCACATCTGGGATGGGGAAGTATGCGCGCAGCTGGGTCCTCAAACCTTGCAGGTGCTCTCTGACAGCGTTGCTCACGGTGATGGGAAGTGGACTCTGTTCCGTTGTCAGAAAATCAGCCATATTTTCAAACGAGTCATAGTTTGACTGCTCGACACGCTTAGCCCACAGCGCCAGCTTTCTTATGGTTGCTTCAACTTTATTCTGGACATTGAATATGTTCACTGTTATCCCTTGAAGACCGAGGTTGAGTCCATTTAAGTGGCTGAAAATATCAGCCAGGTAACCCAACTTAGCCAACCACTCAAAATCCCTGAAGCGGTGTGCGAGTTCAAACGTTGTGTCGAGAAAAAACACATGCACTTCATCACGCAACTCAAACAGTCGCGTCAGGACTTTGCCTCGGGAGAGCCACCGCACTTCAGTGTGTAACAGTAGCTGGTGATGATCACTGCCCATCTCTCCACATAACACCGCAAATAAACGTGTTTGCAGTGGACGGCTCTTGATGAAGTTGACAGCTTTGACCGCCTCATCTAAAACCGTCTTCAGATCCGGGGGCATTTTCTTTGTAGCAAGTGCTTCACGGTGTATGCTGCAGTGGACAGATGTTGCCCGCGGAGCCACCGCTTTCACACGTCGGACAACCCCGCTGTGCTGTCCCAGCATTGCACGGGCTCCGTCACTGCTCAATCCAACACATTTGGACCAGTCAATCCCATTGGAAACAATAAAAGTGTTCACAGTGTGAAAAATGGCCTCAGCAGTTGAACGGGTAGGCAGAGGTTTACAAAATAAAAACTCCTCTTTTATCTCGCCACCATTTTCGTATCGCACATAAGCAAGCAGGTTTGCCAGACTTGCGACGTCGGTTGACTCATCCAGTTGGAGCACGTAAAAGCGGCTCTCTTTTACGCTTTGGATCAGCTGCTCCAACACATTATCTGCCATTTCATCAATCCTTCGTTTGACCGTATTATCCGACAATGAAACGAGGTTGATAGGCTGCACTGCCTTCTCTCCCAACATCACCTGAACGATCTGTTTTGCAGCGGGAAGAATTAAATCCTCGCCGATGGTGTGTGGTTTTCCAGCTTTGGCAATGAGTTGGGAGACCCGAAAAGACGCTTCCACAGCATTTGTGTTCTCACAGCCCATATGCTCAATTACCTTCTTTTTGCTCTGATACTCCCTGAGCTTGTTCTGAAAAAAATCCCGCGGCTTGGTCGCATATTTACCATGTTTTGTCTCGAGGTGACGGCGCAGTTTACATGGCTTCAAGGCTTCGTTTGACAAAGTCTCAAAGCACACGACACACAGCGGTAACGGCTCAGCTTCTGTGCCTGTCCAAAAAAATCCCAGCGCTAAGTACTCAGCACTGTACTTTCTTCGAACTCTTCTTTTTTGTTTGACGGCCAGGAGATCACCGGTCGATTCACTGACAGCCTCTGGTCTCTCTTTCCTTTTAATACTCCCTGTTGCTAGCCAGCTATCCATTTTAATACTCTGCTCTACTCTAACTTAATTACAGTTTACACAATCAGCATCAATCAAGTGCAGAGCTGTCCCGCAGCAAAGTAGTCCGGCCGATTACAACAAATGTTCCTATCTCTCTGCTCGTCACATATCTAATATTTTAAGGAAAAATGCAATGATGAAAAGAATAATTACATTTTTTATATCATTTTAAATATTATTCTGTATATTTTTATCTGATTTCCCCCCCACAAAAATCATACTATTTTGGAAAAGATTTGGCGGCCCACTTGCAATACCTTCGCGGCCCACCAGGGGGCCGCGGCCCACAGGTTGGGAACCACTGCTCTAAACAATACTTCTCGGCTCGTTTGGTTTCCAGTCATTCCGGATGTTGCCACATGCTACTCTCGTCTGTAAACAATAATGTATTCAAATAAACTGTACTTTCATTTAATATTCAACATGGTAGTATCTCGACATCTATCGTTGTAGTGTTAAATCAGTAGGTTTCGGTTTTCACCACACCAAGTCATTTCGCTTCTCAATTCACCTCTTTAGGAAATCGTATATTAGCCACATGCCACATGCTAACCGTAGATGAAGGATTTTCAGAATAAAAGCTTAACTGCTTGTTCACAAGAATTTCTGGTTTTTCAGTATAAAAGAGCGTTTAAACTGACGGTATGTTTAAGCTACATTATACCATCAAAACATTGATTTTAATTTCTAACACTTTATTTGATAATTTCAGTAAAAACTAACGTTCATATTTCTCTTTTTGATTATAATACTGATGAACGTTCAAAACAAAGCACTTTGGCAACTTACCACATACGTTTTAAAATGCTTAATAAGCACCGTAACTTTCATGATATCATTTCTCCGTCATAATCGTTTGTTTCCGTGAACGGCCGACTGTTGTGTGACGGCAAATGCTGTGGCTGCAAGGCATTGTGGGGCAGCATTTTCTCCTCTCCTTTCGTCGAGGGAGGTCCAGTGGTTCCTAAGCTAAAGAAGGTTATAAAGGAAGTTTGAAACCTCCTTTCCTATCATCTGAGAGAATTTGAACGGCACTTATCATGGCTGCCACTGAGGGACTTTTCACTCCGTTAGGAAGGTTTCTAAGCTAAATGGACTATTCGACTTCAGCCCGAGACTGGAAGAAAACAGCAGAGGCAGAACGCAGCAGGAGCAGAGGCAAAGGCGAACAAGGGATTAAGAGACCACGGCAGTCCAAGAGAGTGTCGACGGAGCACCTTTACAGCCCTGGAAAGACTCTGGTTTTGAGAAAATACTTTTAACCCTTTTAACAATTGAATTATTTGTATTGTTTTAACTGCGTTTAATTGTATTATAAAATAGCTTTTGATTATCTTTTTACTGTCTGATTTTAGTTTTCTTAGTAAAGTTTTTATTTTCTCCTGAAAAAATGATTGTGTTAAAATCATAAACTTAGTAGTTGGCTCCTTGATTACCCAATTTTGCTCTCTACCTGATTTAAAAGAATCCTTTATCTCCATAAATTAGTACCCCTCCCCCAGCCGCGGCGTTATGGGTGGGCCTACTGGGCCTAGGCCCACCCACTCTGGCACTTGGGCCCACCCATTCATTGATCAAAAATAACTGGGCGAAAATATAGTCTCCAACAGTTTTGATCAAAATCAACAATTAAATAATAAAATAAGAGCAAACATGTGTTTCCCTTTCAAAAAATAATAAAATTAAAAGCAACATTAATTAACGTAATCAGGCCGAACTCATAGTCAAAGCACAGGAGCAAACACATCGTAGAACATCTTGTGGCCGCGCGCAGACGAAGGAGGACAGTGGACTGGACCGACGCAAAAAATATACTGCGCTCACTAACGATGTCACAACAATCGATGTTTTAAAGGAGTAAGAACAGAATCGCCGCCGCCGAAACCACCACACTCATCATCCTCACAGCAGGTGCCGCCTCAGAAAGACTAGAGTGTGTTTTTTGCGGGACGTAGCACCCGTTTCAGGGTCACCGACGGACCCGGTGGAATACAGGGTCTACCGCATGTAGGAACCGTTAAGCAGAACCGAAATTGTGTATTTTGTTTGTTTTGTACCCAGTACCTGGCATTTTCTTATCGGTTCTCATCTGGAACCGAGTTTCGGTTCCCTACCCTAATGATGACCTTGCATGGATTTCCTTATAAATCTTTTTTAAATACATGTAAATTGAACTAAATTGGAAATGGTGTTAAAACAATGTAGCAGCATGTACTGGATGCTACCAAATATATTTTTTAAAGTTTCATAAATGATCACCCTTTGTCTGGAGGTTTTAACCACATTTTAAAAATCTCTAATGTGTGACACTAGGGCAGCACTTTTTTGAGAAGTTTTTTGATCATAGACCTGTTGACCTCTTTTACTCTTTGAAGTAGAGAGGTTTATTAGAATATAAGAGTGACAGGCCCTTATGCACAGCAGTCATTTTAAGAGTTTACCATATGAATGGGATTCAGATAGGGAGGGTTGTTTGATGATTGCCTGATCAGATACAGGAGAGGTTTGTCTGATATACAATTACTTGCTTCCTCTCAGCCTGCAGCTGCGTGTGTATCAGCAGAGGATAGGGGGACTCTGTTGGAGGGGCCTTGTTGATTTTCTCTGTTGATTCCTCAAGATCAATATCTTCTCAGGTCCCCTTCAGTCCTCTTACTGTTCAGGGTTAATCGACGACACTAGAAAGCTCCAGGGACATAAGGAGAACCTGCCTTCTAATCCTTTCACTTCGTGCCAGATAAATTGAGAGCTGTTGACAAGATCTTGACTTAATTTGCCACAGAAAATAAGTCTCTCCACATTATCCTTGCCTGTGGACACGCCAGGATGGACCCACAACTGGCAACTCTCCCTAGCAGAACTATATCACTTAAATAAGGCTTAAATTATTTTATATTCCATGTCAGGAAAGCAAAACAGTACTTAATATGAAGCATTAGGGGTCTTTTCTGCTCTCAACGTCAAGGTTATGATGTGAGGAGTTCTTTTTTGAATATTGCAACAGCATTTTCAAAAACAGTTTTTTTTCACTCAATATATGAAATGTGGCAGTGTATGTCTAATCGTTCAGCATAATCGTATGCTGAATTTTTATCAAGCTGCCTGGGGCCTTTCATCCAACAACATCATACTGCCTGTGCAGCAGTCACAACGAAGTAAATATACTTTATGGTTGGTTGTTGACCTTGCTGCTAATTATGGCATAATCATTGATCTGTTTGATCTTTCAGAAAGCTTAAGTAAAATTATACCACCAACAGAGGTTGCAATTAATAAAGATCAAAACGGAGGCATGATCATTTAATTTCATTAAGGACCGACATAAAATCAAAGTTAAAAAGGTTGTTTCATCAGTTGGAAAGAACAGGTGAAAAGTTCAAATACTTAGTTAATAAAAGTAATTTATTTCCCCTTTATTCCTTTTCTTTATATCACTGCTGGTGAGGTCTTATCTGGAATGTGTCGAGCACTGTGATGCCATCGCCTGAAGAAGCTTAGAAGAACACAAACAAAATGGTGAAGCTTCAGGTTTGGGATAGGGACAGATTTTACCGAACAATCCTAAAAACATTAAACATACCACAGTATGCTCACCATCTGTTGAGGAAGAAGATTTTCTTTTGACTAAAAAGTTTGTAAGTGAGACAGGCTACTAAAAGCTGTTGTCATTGCTCAATTCATATGGATTTAGGTACTAATTTTGAGCAGTTTTTCGTACTCAATCTTTTGTAGAGCGTTCTAATTCAGCTTATCTTAACCGCTTTAAAACAATGCACCAGAAATGGAGCAGACAAATGTACTAATTTCGCCAGAAAATATTTTTTGAATTGTATTTTTGTATTAATCTGTTGATTCTTTTTATGATTATCTAGTAAATAAAATCGTTGTTTACAATGTTACCCCAATGTTTTAAAAGTGTTTGTCCTAGCAACAGCTCAAATCTGTTAAACCTTGAATTGTTAGAGCCAGAGGTGGGAGTAAGTCCTACATGTGCAAGTCATGAGCAATTCTCAAGTCTTGACCTACAAGTATCAAACAAGTCCCAAGTCACTGTGGTGAGAGTCAAGCAAGTCAAGTCAAGTCATTGCTCAGGTCAAGCAAGTCAAGTCAAGTCATACGAAAGTCTGAGCCCAGTTTCCACATTTAAATCAGTTAAAAGACAGTGGTTATAAAAATGGGTTAAACCCATGATCTTCATTACATACACAGTTAATTTTTTGAAATCTAATTTAGACCGATGACAATCATATTAGATTCATATTAACCCTAGAACTGCAGACAATATAGCTAGGACTCAATCAAAAAGTCTGTTCAAAAAGGCAGAATTCCAGTTAAGAGAATCATATATGGCATTTGCCATTACACATATTGAATTTAAATGTCTGTTAACACTATAACCGCCAACAGCGTCAGCACCTACATAGATATTGTTTTCAAATCATTTAATTTGTTCCTCTTCATAATTTCCTTTTAAACAAACTACTAAAAGTAGATTCTCTCTCTCTCTCTCTCTCTCTCTCTCTCTCTCTCTCCCTTGTTGGTTCTAGTGTTAATTTACCATTTTGTCTTCTCTTTGCAATGCTTACTTGATTTGAAACCAAGTCTAACGTAACTTAAACTTAACGTTAGCTTTCTAGCTAACACAACACATGCACGCACCTTTCTCTGTGTTTTTTTTTTGTAGTGACGAATGAAGTTGGATGTTGTGGTGGTCGTGTCACTGATCTTTATGCTGCAAACCCTGCATACCGCTGTTCTCTTCTTATTACCGTCATCGACAAAATAACCCTTGAATCCAAACTTCACTATTTTTGGAGTAAAGCTAGCCGCTGCCATGTTAACTGAGACTCCTGCCTTCTAGTGGGTTGCCAGGTTTGCTCGCATGGCGCTATAATCACGTTTTTTGAAAAAACTAAACGTAATATCTCACTACAAAAACAAACGCAAATATTTAATTTTAAACAGTCAAGTCCTTTCAAGTCATCTATCTCAAGCTTAAGTCAAGTCTCAAGTCATGAATACCAAGTCAAAGTCAAGTCAAGTCTTTTATCAATGTTAGTCAAGTAAATCTCAAGTCAAAGAATATGTGACTCGAGTCCCCACCTCTGTTCAGAGCTATAAAATAAAAGCTTTGAGTCCATCCATCCTCTTCCATACTGGAAAATACCACACAACATCAAAACATCTACGAAATAAGAACTTTTATTCATAATATATTCATACTTGTTCACAAGTAAAATAAAATGCATATCTATGGTTCCATTGCAATCTCCATACAAACTGACAGCATTCTTTTGGTAAATGATACCCATAAACCCTTTCTTTAATGAAAATAGAACTAAAATCAGGGGAGGTAAAACATTTGTTTTTATAAACATAAAAAAAACATAACATTACCCAACAAATGCATCACTTTGAATAAATAATGGGGGGAGATTGTTTATTTTCATTAAACCGACCCAACATTCTTTGTGTGCACTCCGTCTCTTATTTCCAGTATTTATTTTTTCGTTTTTGTCTTCATTTTTTTTCCTTCTTCTGGTGGTTTGTCTAAGCAGTAAAAGCTTTTGAGAGGGAAAAAGGGAGAAGTCTCAGAAGTGTAGCTTGGACACAGTACATTTAAGTACATAGAGAACGAACAATTTTGGGCACCGATTCAATATATACATTAGATCTGTAGAGTTCTGTAAAGGCATCCATTTTGTTAAATGTACTCTAATGTCTTCATCATCATTGTTTGTCCTCGCACACGTTTGGTCAACGTGAAAACTCGCTTTTCAGTCACTGTCTGATGAAGATGTCACTGCATCTTCTTTTATCATTGTCATGAGCATCAACAATCTTTAGTCCTGTGTTTCGGAGTGAGATCAGGAGTCCTAAGACATGGCTAGAGATATCCAGATCGTAGGAATGAAGAGAAAGCGCAGCACTTGCACAGTAGAAGCCCGGCCTTTAATGCAGTGGGCATCTGATTTGGGCTTTTTGGAACACTTCTTTTTCTTTTTGTTTGATGCTGTAGATGATTCCAGAGTGTCTATAAGATCAGGGTTTAGAGTTTCCAAAGACTTGTCCAGGGTGTTGGACAAGGTTCCCAGTGGTCCATCATTTTGCTTGTTCTGGGTCTCGTTTTTCGTTCTCTCTTGCTCCTTATATTTAGTCTTTGAAATGTTTTCCTTTTCCTTCAGGGGGTTGTTGGTAATTTGGCGGCTCTTGCCAGACAGGATAGAGGACTTGTCATTATCTCCAAGGCAACACCTGGGAATGGTCTCCCCGAGAGGATTTTCGGTGGAAGAGAATTTCCCTGACTGTCCCTTGGAGCTGAAAAGATTGGTCTGGATTTGAGGTGTTTCCACACACCCCTCCAGGTCTTCACTTTTCAGTCGTTTCAGATCCTTTCCTGCAAGCAACTCAGGAACATTGCACTCCAACTCGGAGCTGGATCCTTTGAAACGTTTGAACCAGTCCCAAAGCGTCCTTGCTCGGCAGTCACAGATCCACTGGTTTCCATTTAAACGCAAATATTGGAGAGACACCAGCGGATCCATGGTCTCTCCCGTCAAGACGGTGAGATTGTTGAAGAACAAGAACAGGGATTTCAGTTTACCAAGATCAGTAAAAACCCTTGGTTGGACATAGATAACCCTGTTCTGGTGTAGCAGCAGCCGATCCAGATTGATTAAGCCTCGAAACATGTTGTCTGTTACTATCTTGATCTTGTTATTGTGCAGATAGAGATAAGTGAGGTTGGCAAGGTCCAAAAAGGTGTCGTCATGCAGGGATAGAATGAAATTGTCCTGCAGGTAAAGGTACTGTAGGGAAAACATTCCTCGGAAAACCCCAACAGGGAGCTCTGACAGGCCACACCTGTGCAGGTGAAGGGTGTGCAGCTTAGTTAGGCCCCGGAAGGCTGTAGGGCTGATGGTACGGAGGTTACTGTTGTCTCCAATGTCCAGCTCCTCCAGCCTTTCCAAACCATAAAAGGCTCCAGCCTCAATATAGCTGATGTTGTTGGAGTACAGCCAGAGAACAGTGAGATTGTGGCAGGAACTGAAGCTGGTGGACCTCACCACCGTTAGCTTGTTGCTCTGAAGGAATATCCGCTGGCTCCGCACTGGGATCTCAGTCGGGATGGCAAACAGTCCTTGTTGTTGGCAGGCCGTGGTGGGCTTGGGCTCACTGTAGCAGACACACTTGGCAGGGCAGCTGACAGTTTGAGGCACAAGGTTCAGCCACATCACCAGAAACAGGAGCCGCCCCCCTACAAAGACAGAGAAAAGACATCAGCGGGTTAGTAAATCATGGATATTAATATTAAAAGTCACACTTCTAGTATAGAAGGAGTCTTTAGAAATAGATACATTTAGATCAGGATGTAATGTGCATACACCCTTGAAAGAACTCAGTACATTTAAATCATACAATGAATTGAAGAATCAGTCTTATTTATAGCGTGAGGGTATCTCACATAAAGTGTAGATAAAACAAATGTGTAGTTTTTGTTCCTTTTATTCATTTGACTGGGAACATTATGTCTTTATGAGCAAAATTCAATATGCGCCATTTATGCAAATGACAATGAACACATCATCAAATCACATAATCACATTGTGTAGTGTACAACTCATTACAACAGAATAGGGAATCCTCTACATTATAGTGATTCAGCATGTATTTTAACAGTGACGTTATTTGGATCTGGGGACACATCTCTTCCCTGCTGCCTCTGCTGACATTAGGACCTGAACAGCTGAGAGGAGCCCTATGCAGGCAGACTCATTTAAAATGAGGTGGGTGGCTTGTATGTGGAATTAGCTTGCTCTAATAGGGTAGACATAACTAATGGTGTTTTCAGCGTTCGTGAGGATCACATTCTGCCTGACGCTAGGAGATAAGCTTTCATGCCGCACGAAGAGATTGATGCCTGTAATCAAAATGTAAAGAGGGGTCCATATGCCCCGCAAGAGTTTCCATTGCACAGCCATGATTAAAGCATTTTTTCTAAGTGCAGCATGAAGATGAGATATACAGGAGGTGTGGTAGCACTCAGAGCGAGGCTTGTAAAGATTATTGTATGTGTTGCCCTGAAGGCATCCATGTTTAAAATAGGGCCTATGCCGCATTTGCGCGCATTAATTATTTCTTTGATTTGGATCAGCATGCTACTCAGTGTCATGATAAGTGAAATGGACTGGATTACGGCATATGAATGATCACTACCGACATAACACTGTACAGCTGTGGTCAAATGAAGTGCATCTATTTGGGCTTCACATTCCTTCATGTAAAAAATGATTGTGTCAAAGTGTCACAGGCCTGTCTAGTAGCAGCATATAATGGCAGGTATCTCTGAACCCTTTTCAGCTCCTGTCCTTCTTGAGAATTTCCAATCTTTGCTCCCATGCATATATGAGGAATCCCTTGCCTTCAGGCTTGACAGGTAGCCAGGCTCTGGAAAATGCATGGGCCTTACTCAGCCTTCCTTCCACCCCAACTCTTCCTCTTCTCATTCCCCTGCAATGTGTTGTGGTGCAGCTCATCTCTGGACCTTGTTAAACGGAGCTCTGGTGTGTCCTGACAGCAGCCCTCTGCTGCACTTTCTTTCCAATCTCCATGCTCAGCCGTCAGACTGCCACCGGAAAGCTGTCAAGACTTTCCACTGTTTCTGCATCGCAGCACTTTTCTCTCAGCACTGCCTAACAATAGCCATATTTTATCGAAAGCAAACTTCGTGTATCTCCTCTGCCGTCTTCATTTCCCCCCCTTCTGCTGTCTATTCATTAGCAGGCTATTTCCACCCACGCGTTGCATGTCAAAGCTCGGTTTCCTCAGCCTTCGGCATAATATGTCTCGTCTTTGTTAGCATCTGTTGAATGACAGCGTAAGCGCCTCAATGTCATCAACTTCATCCCAATTATTTGTTGCTCATTAACAACATCTTCCCATCTGCATAATGCTGATTGCATTACCAGGTGTAATATCTGGGAGTTCCCGCTTCCTGACATCTTTGTCACATTTAACAACACGTTCACGTCACAAGTCTGAATACCTCTGCATGACTTCACAGTTACATCTCTCACCTTAAGCTCAAGAGATCTTCTATCTATGTTCAGCTAATGTAAGATCGCTGTTCACAACATTGATGGAAAAACAATATTGGTTAACCCCTTTTGTTTTTCCATCACTACCTTGTTGTCTTTGCGTCGAAAAGAAACCGTTGCAAAGATTGCACAAATAGGAAGTTATGTTTAGCTGTTTGTCCTCACAGCTGTTGTTGTTGACAAAAACTTAAACATCTAAAAATACAGCAACAAGGTAGTGGGTGAAAAAAAAAAATATACTCCTTTCGTCTTCTGCCAGCTTTGGTTTCAACGCTTAATCTTCCCCTATCTGACCGTGCCAGGGGGCCTCTCTTTTCTGAGGGCTATATTATTTTACAATAGCAATCATCACTCTGTTAGAAAGCATACAAGACTCTTTGTTTCCTGCAGACTGACACTGTAGGCCCTTCAGCTTTCTGTAAATCACCCTCTAAGTCTCCTCCAAGACAAGCACTCTTTTACAATAGGAGCCTGACAATATATGGCAGGTTTAAAAATTGCAGGCGGTACAGCTTCCCTGCTTAACTAATTTCATTGTCTGTCAAATGTAATACTCCAAATGAATGTGAGGCTGCTGAGGACAACCTGGTTAGGACATTACATCTGGCTAATATTGGTCCTCCACCCAAAATAAATTGGATATTGGCATCTGAGTGTCCCCAATGCTTGGTTAGAAATGTGAAGATATTCACCCAGCTCAAGGCATGACAATCAGAAAGACCTGCGATGAAACCTGCTTAGTCTTTCCTTAACAACTCAACACAAATAATTGCATTACTATGGATTAAGGACAGTTCTGTCCCATTGCAAAAAAGGAAGAATAAATACTGAGAGAGGAACATTTGAGCACAAAAGTAAATAAGTGTTGATAAATAATAAATACTGCTATCAGTTCTAGAGAAGCAGCTAGACAACGCTGCATTGAGTAGCAAAACAGAAAGATGCCCACAGGAGTGGAATGAGTCGGCGCAGACAGCTTTGTTTACTTATTTCATGAGCATATCACTTAGCCAAACTATGGGCTCATTTGCAAGTGTCCCTGACATGTTTGGAGCCAGAAACCTTTAGCCTTTTTTTTTGTCTTATTGTGAAAATATAGCACACATTTGAACCGTTCCTCATGCTCCGAAACCCATAATGAACACAAAGGGCATGCTGGGACGGCACATTGAAGAGGGCCTCCGATTCAGCATGGTGGCTTTACTTTGAAGGGCTGTGGATTGGGGAGGGATGGCTAACATGACAGTCTTATCCCCTTGGCCCAGAGTGGAAGTGATGTCTCTGTCAGAGATGAATCACAGCAGCTCTCCACAGGGACCTCGTGGCCTCTTTCCCAAATCATACATTATTGTGTTGTTGAGACGGGCCTGTATTTATTACAGTCATGATCCTCTCGCTAAGGTCATGTGTCTAATGCAAATCCATCCATGCATAAATAAATTGTGTTTTTTCATGTTGAAAGGAATAACTTAAACAAACTGTAAAGGGTATGACAGTTGTATGAATTCCGATGTTTGCACTAGCATTGCAGCTACACATACCTTTTTGAACTGAGAGTAATATAGGGCAATACACTAGTGCAGCACAGGTTGGAAACCTCATACACACTTTTTATGAGAAGTAAACACAAATTCTTACTACCCTTTCCTTTTTTATAGAAATACCAACTATATCAAAAACCTTGTCTGTTGTTTTGTTTTTGTTTTTTCTGCATCAAAGATCCACTTTTTCCCAAGTGTGGCATTAATAGCTTATAGTTAGACAGATCGGTGACTGTGACTCTATTGTTTATTTACAAATTATTATCATACTGTGTTTGTCTGTTTTGGATTTGTTGATTTTTGTTTTCTCTCTCAAGCCTGTCATCAAGGACTGACTGTTCTGCTTCCTTCTGCTCTCCCTTCTGGTACTTATTGTCATTTTTCATTAAAAAACAAATGTGAAATGTGTTCAATCTTGCATTGCTCAACACATTTAAATTGTGCATAACGCAACTAGTTAATAATGAAATGTTCATTAATCATACTAATCCAAAACCTCCGCAATGTTATCAAAATTATAACCGAGCCATTATTACTATGATTGGTTTATGTCATATACGAATATAAGAGGATTTTTCTTAGATAATTGTGATAAGTCAGATATTTTCTCCTCAGACTAAATCCAATTAAAACTGACAGATAAATTGTGAACAATGTGGAAACTGGAAATATATGCATGTTTTCAACAGCAGCTAATGATAATTTGCATGTATTTGTATTCCACCAACTGTAAATCCTTTCCTTTGGAATACATCCCTACATCGGTGCTCTACTTTCACTCAAGTAAAGTTTTTTTGAAAAAGTACTACTTTTGAAAGGGCAACATTACAGACTAGCCTACAGGTAAGCGGCAAACCAGGAGAATTTAGGTTTTCATTGAAACTGTCATTTCTCCTTAGCCAGGGAGAAAAGTTCCATTAAAGAGAATAAATGCTCTTCACATTCAAGTGAATTGCAGAGGGATTGGTTTGCAGGGCCTGTTTATATGGAAAAGGTTGTGATCACAAGGCTACATTGACCTTTTTATGGATACCACATTTAGCCCATCACAGTGTTCAAAAGAACGACTTTTACTGGATTTTCTACAAAATTATTCTTACTTCATGGTCAAGTTATATTTGTATTCACTTGTACATTCCAGTCAATTTAAACCTTGATGCCGTCTAATTTCACTCTCCGATGGTGTCCTCGCTACTGCTTGAATATGTTTGGAATGAAGAGTGCACAACCATTTTACTTTTGACTTGGCATAATGGGTTTATTATTGAAAAAGTTGGCTATACTTCTGTATCCCAGTGGAACCATTACTAATACGCACACAGGCACGCACGCACGCACGCACGCACGCACGCACGCACACACACACACACACACACATATAGATTTGTGTTTGCCATTACAGCAGTGATGAACCATAGCTATGATCAAGATGCACCCATCAGATCAAACAGGTTATTTAGGACATGCTGGAGAGTAGAACTGGAGTCCCTTGGCTATCCATGGAGTGTTGCAGGGGCTTGTGGCTTCAGTATGCATACGAGGACACCATTAGAAGACGGACAGGGGGGACAGATGAGGTCCTGTTTGACACACATCTGACACAGCACTTGCCCAAACAGATGGCTCATGAATAACTGAGAGAACCGGAGGTCGGCCGACAGAAAAAGAAGCAGAGCCAGGCAACAGCGTGCGTTTTGGAAAAATAGGGTCTATGTATGTGCACATGGGAGTCTTCTTGTCTGAGAGAAAGGCAGAGGGCGGGCGATATCCTGACAGTGAGACAATGAACTTGCAATCAGAGGGCTGTCGGATCGAATCCCTGCTCGACTGGTGAACGATTGAAGCGAAAGTGGAAGTGAAGAGTTCTCCCTTGCAACCATTGACATTAAATTACCATCGACCCCTGAGTGAAGTATACTGACCACCCAGCTGCTCAAATCTTCCCTCAGCAGGATATCAGTCGGGACTGTGTAATTCTCAACATTTACAAACTGTTGTTGCTGTGCTCAGTGGTGCTGAATAACTTGAAGAAGTATATTTACTTAAGTACTACTGTATATGAATATACAGTATTTAAGAACTTTTGTATTGCACTTCTATCAAATTTGCAGTGGGGAACTTGACAGTTTCTATTGCACAATTTCTGTTTGATATGCCAAGGATGAAAAACCTAAGCAATTTCCCTGAAAACAATGCTCAGACTGGACAAAGCTCTGACAAAAAACACGGGAAACATTGTTCAACAGTTCTTCACAGGCTGTGTAGGACTCCTAATCACGATTAAATAGTATATGACCTGTAAAACTGGCAAAGTGTCCCCTTAGTAAAGCATGGATGCTTCTTACACCACTGACTGAATATATGGGCACCATTCCTACCACTACCAATCAACGTAGTTGCTTAAATGGCAATGCTTTTTCTTCTTAGTTGCATTTAAAGAAAGTTGAAATAGAGTTAGGTATGCTTAAACGGCACTACAAAGGATTCATTGTCATGTGGTGGCAAAGCGCCACTGGATTAGGGGGCAAAAATGGCTCATTTCTCACAACTGCATTGCATAGTTGGCAGCAAACCAAGTAGCTCTCAGTGCTGCTTCAGCTCACTACACGGAAAGGGTTGGGAGTCAAGTCTACCCTTGAGGTTATGCAGAAAGGCTTAAATCTAGCTTTGTTCCCGCCTCCACATGTCACAGACATGGGCAATTTTCACATGGAAAAGCATGGAAAATGCATCATTTAAGTATTGTAAAAATAATGCAGGCATCCGCAGAGCATGAGTGTGTGGGGGTGTCCAGATGCACTCTTCAGGCCTCAGAGGAGCAGGAATTTGGAATGTCCTACTTTGGGGTTTTGTACCGTGCGGACTGCCAGTAGTGCAGCTAAGCATTTTTGCTTAACAGAGTGTATAAAGCTTTATCTTATCTACACATGGCTGGAGAGAAAATAAATGAGGGTAGCTGCAACATTACATGCCCCATGTGTTTTCGTGTTGTTTAGCTCTGAGGCAGATTTTAGCACAGGTGTTAACAACAATTTAGGAGGCATACTTTTTAGTTGTACTCCTTTAGTACTTTAGAGGATTTGTGGTAAAATCTGTCATGCAAAGAAATACATAGAAACTGCTTCATATTTCTTGGCACTTGAAGTTCCCAAACCAAGTGTTTGAGCTGTAGGGAGTGTTTGCTTGGTTCTTTGTTGTTGTATGTATTATGTACAGTAGAGTGTGAACTACAGGAGAGCCAGAAAGAGAAACATGACAACAAAATGTTTGGTGGTCTCTAAAATGTTTTTTCTATGCATTTCAGTTTTTCTGTCTTGATCATCATGGATTGTGGGTAAAGGCTGCCATTGATGTATGATTGATTCATATGGGTTATTCATCATGTATTCACTCTAATAAAGATACTGGCATACAGTATATGCTCTTATCTTGCCAATGCCATTAAAGCGTGGGCATGTATATAAAAAAACTTAAATGACATGAACTCAAAGGTCAGAAGAAACGGTGTTGTTAGTCAGACACAGTCCGCGGAAAAATAGCCATTATTACTTCCTTTGTTTGAAGTCAGAAGAATACTAAAATATATGTCAAAAAGAAACTAAGAAAGTGATCTTTGAGCAAGAAAGATCTGTATGTCCAGAGAAGAAAAAGAATAGTCAGTCTTTCATTGATGTGAAAATATAAGGTAATTTTATGTCTTACTACCGCTACAAAATTGAAATAGTCAAAGTGATTAAAGTTAATTTAAATGCTTAAAAAAAGGCCAACAGAAAATATATTTTCCTTTGAATCAGTCATTGGTTTAAGTCTATATGTCTTTACGCCTCTGCCTTCTGGCATTTCTTGTTTGCACTCCAGTCACTATTATAATTTAATCATATATTGAGTTATTGTTTAACGTCAGTACACATTGATGTAACTGAATTTGATAAGTGGCGTTAATTCAAAAAAATGTGTGTGTAAGATAGTTATGATTCAGAGAAAAAGGGGAGTATTATATTTTGAATGAAGTCCTTACCTTTCATTTATTTAAAAAAAACATGATTCACCACTCCTACAACCGGTCCCTCACGCAGTTCTGGGGTAATCGTGTCAACAATTTGAAAAGGGGAGGATTGTGAGCCTCCTCACAGTTAATCCACTGCACTGGCCCTACACCAAATGAAGCATAATGAATCACTGCTGTATTATCTAAAAATGAAACTGGGCCCAGTAAATATTGGATGATAGCCACAGAAAGCATTTACACCTCCTCATGTGAAGAGTCACCTGGAGAGGGAGACATCAGTGACAGCACCCACAGGCAGGCTAGTATATTTGGGCAAGATGAGAAGCACATTGAGGTGGTCTGAGCAGAAAACAGGCTGTAATGATTGGTTACCCCGTTTAATGTCATTTTGGCCTGTCTTTGCTGCAGGCATAGATTGGCTCTCAGAGAATGGTCCATTCTGTTTTCCAGGCCTGGAAGTGGAGCGGGTGCAAACATTATCCACTCCACATCTCTCTGACAGCTTCATTACTACAAAATCCCTGTGTTTGCCAGCAGCCCTCTTAGACTGGCACTTGTTGTGCTTGTCGAAGAGAAACTAGCTACTGATAAAGTGTTGTGTTTGTGTGAGTTACAATTGGGGTAAAAATACATCAAAAAAGGACTTAATCTTTGACCAGTGTAGACTAAACAAAAGTAATTCTATGAGAAATCCATTTAGTTGGTTTGGAAAATTGCTGTGTAGAAAAATGTAGCTTTAGGGGAAACAGAAAAAAAAGCATTTCTAAGCCGCCAGCACCTTTGCTGCTATGTTTCTTCACATGGATGCTCTACTTAAGCTTGGATGCCTTTTAGCCTGGGATAGAAACATTTGCAAGCACACACATTAATCATTCCGCCGCTCCTCCGCTCCCTTCACTGGCTTCCAGTAACTGCTAGAATCCACTTCAAGACACTGGTACTTGCGTACCATGCTGCGAATGGATCTGGCCCTTCCTACATCCAGGACATGGTTAAACCGTACACCCCACCCAGCACATGCACTCCGCTCTGCATCAGCCAAACAGCTCGCTGCACCCGCACTGCGAGGGGGACTCAAGTTCCCATCAGCAAAAACACGTGGGTTTGCTATCCTGGCTCCAAAATGGTGGAATGAGCTCCCCACTGAAATCAGGACATCAGAAAGCTTACACATCTTCCGGCACAGACTGAAAACTCATCTCTTTAGACTCCACTTCGAGCGATATAATTATTAACAAAGCACTTATATACTAATAAAGGACTGGCTTATCTAAAGCCAGTTGAGTAGCACTTGAAATGTTTGGCTCTATGAAACCTGATTGGTCGAACGCACTTATTGTAAGTCGCTTTGGATAAAAGCGTCAGCTAAATGCAATGTAATGTAATGTAATTCCAAGGTTATGCATAGGTGAATGTACTGTACAGTACAGAGTGGTATTTTGAGTTGGCAGATTTCTTATCAATGTGAACAGACAATGAAGGATACAGGTAGATCCACTGCCTGAGGCGAGAGGCGGGGACATTTCTTTAAAAGACAGATCATTATTGACGCCTTTTTACAGCAATAATGTGTCATCTAACCTTTATCACTCTTCTCCAGTTTCGTGATACTGGCACTCTGCTGGATTGGCTAACTGACTGTGCAGACTGGCTGCAAATGTGTCATCTGCAATCACCTCAGACTGACTGACAGTGCATGCCCAGAAAGGCATGCTTTAGCCAGCAAGTGTGGCTACAAAGAACCACTGAACTCGAGAAGGGGATACAATGTATACTAGGCCATGCCATTGCACAAATGTAAATATAAATTAATTGAAAAGCATATATATCCAAACCCATTGATAGAAAGAGAGGAAGGCCCTTTCATGAAAAGTAAAAAGTGGAAGAGGTGAGCTGTCACTATGACAATAGGTATTTAAAGCTGCTAAAATCCTTATTTTTATATTGCCAATGGATAATATCAATGTGTGACTATTTTGAAGGCTTTGCTCATTTTGACAAGCCCATTATGATAATAATAATAATACATTTCATTTATATAGCGCTTCTCATCTGCCAAGACAAATCTCGAAGCGCTTCACAACAAAGGAAACTGATAACATTTGAGGATAAAAAATAAATAAAAAGTTAAAGAATAAATAATAAATAATACATACAAATAATAATTTCTTTTTTTAAATAAATAAAAAATAAATAAAATAAAAGTCTGAGATAGCGATAAAAATGCCAGTACTCCCGATGTACCATGAAAACAGTTTAGTGGAAAGCCTGCCGCAAGAAGAGGGTCTTAAGGCCGGTTTTGAAGACCTCGGTGGAAGGGGCAGATCTCAGCTGTTCTGGGAGGGAGTTCCAGAGGCGCGGGGCGAATGAGCAGAAGGCTTGTTCTCCCATTGTTCTGAGACGTGTCCTGGGAATGTAAAGAAGAGGAGCATGGCTGGAGCGGAGAGAGCGGGTAGAAATCTGGGTACCGATGAATTCACAGAAGTATTATGGGCTATTTGTCCATTCAGGGCTTTGTAAGTCAGGAGCAGAGCCTTAAACTGGATCCTGTAGTGGACTGGGAGCCAGTGTAGTTAGGCAAGTATGGGGGTTATGTGTGCGGACCTTTTTGAACCGGTGATAACTCATGGATTTTGCTGGGAGACCGGAGAGGAGTGCATTGCAATAATCCAGTCTTGAGAAGACGAGTGCATGAACCAGTTTTTTGGTGTCGTCAGTTGAGAGTAGGGATGTAACGATACAAAAAACTCATGGTACGATAATATTGCGATAAGAAGTCCACGGTACGATATTTATGGTTATTTTAATTTTTTTTACTTGAATTTTCTTTTCTTTTTTAAATAATGAATCAGATTTGTACATCATTTTAGTTGGATAGTAGTATTTTAAAGTGTCAAAAATATATTAATCAGACCCTGCAATAGAATAAATCAAGTTTCACTTTAGTTTTTCAAGTAACTCAACTCTAACTCACTCACTCAGCATCATCAAGGTTATCTTTTACGAATATGAGCATATCCACATTTCCAGGTAGAAGCTGGGATGTTTGGGCGTTTACAATATCCCCTACTGTGGAAAAAACTCTCTTGCTTAGTACTGATGTTGCTGGGACGGAGAGATATGCTTTGGCCATCGGTGACAGCAGTGGGTAAAACTGTGCATTGTCTCTCCACCACTTAAAAAACAATACAGTTTTTGCCAAGAAGGTGAGGCTTATTGACAGGGCGAGATATAAATATACTGTTGGTACTTGTCAATGTCTCTACTGTAGGTATGTACATGTAGCCCTATAAATACGATGTCCTTTTGTGTTATCTGTTGTTTTATGTTCATGTTGTAACCTACTTGCTGCCATGTTGGACAGGTCTCCCTTGAAAAAGAGATCAATGATCTCAATGGGACCATCTGGTTGAATAAAGGTTTAAAAAAAGATATATATTTTTCAAAAATTGAAACAAATCGCGGTAGATTTTGTCATTCTCACGACGGTATTGAGACATTTATTTACCGAGATATCGCGATATTCGATATATCGTTACATCCCTAGTTGAGAGTGAGGGCTTCAGTCGGGAAATATTTTTCAGGTGAAAGAAAGAGGTCTTGGTGATATGTTTGATGTGGGCTTGGAAAGACAGAGTGGAGTCAAACCGTACACCAAGGTTGGTGACAACAAAGGAGAGGGAAATGAGCTGACCATCAAGTGAGGGGCTTATGTTGGCGGCCTTGGCAAGCTGGTCGGTGGTGCCTATCAGGATTGCCTCCGTCTTCCTGCTGTTGAGCTGGAGGTAGTTGGTGGTCATCCAGGAGCGGATGTCTTCCCGGCAGGTGTTTAGGGTTTGGATAGTATTGGTGGGATTGGGTTGTGTTTTGATATAGACCTGGGTGTCGTCCAGATAGCAGTGGAAGTTGATGTCATGTTGTCTGATGATATGACCCAGAGGTAATAGATAGATTAAAAACACAATCGGCCCCAGCACTGAGCCCTGAAGCAGCAGTTATCTTTAGCTATTTTAACCGCAAATGATTCAAGATCTGCTGAGCGCTACTAGCCCATCAACTAATTGGAGTTGAAGCAAAGTTTGCAATGTTTTACCTGGTAAACAAAAAAGAGCATTTATCAGCTAAAATCATATTTACCTTAAGACCCTGGTGAAGAGCATAATAGGCTTACATTTGATTAAACTTTTGACCTTAAATCGGCTGAAGAGCCGATTTAATTAGTAAATGTTGGAGTCTACAAGAGTTTTAAAATGTTTCAAATATTTTGCTGTACATTCTCAAGGATGTCAATCTATGTCTAGTATTATTTAGATAACTAAACAAGAAACAAATAAATGTATTTCTTAAAACAGCCTCTATCATATTCAGTGTTGGGCAAGTTACTTAAAAAAAGTAACTAGTAATAGTTATAGTTACTGCTCTCAAAAAGTAACTAGTTACTTTATTAGTTACTGAATTATAAAAGTAACTAGTAACAAGTTACTTTACTTTACTTTAAAAATAATAACAATACAAATGCAAGTTTTTGTGTTGTTTTTTGCTGACTAGTTCTCTTAAGGCATGCAACAGACGACTCGACCGTTGCGATGGGCAGCATGTCCTCAACAACATACCTGGCAATCAATCTGTTTAGTTGAATCTTGGTGACAGTTGGCGATTTAAAAAAATCGCTTTTTGGCTGTTTAGATGGTGTTGCTCCATCTGGGTCACTGCCGGTGGTTGACACGGTGGGGTCTTTGGCGACTAGTTTTATAGCCCCATGTACATTACTTAGGTGCTTCAGGAGATTGGCATTGCTGTTATTCGATGTGAACAATGCTTTCTGTCCTGCACACAGTTTACATTTTACCGTAATATTTTTTGTGTCCTTTATCCCCACAAATTGAAAATAGTGGTTATATTTCCAAGTTGCAAATGCGCTGCTGCTCTCGCTGATACTTGCATCTGCCATTGTGTGTGTGCTAGTGGTGAGCGTTGCCGTGTGTGTAGCAAGTGATCGTGTGTATTTTCCCCATAAGGCAAGACCCGCCCAACTCTGTCTCTGATTGGCTTACCCTGAAATGTTACCCCGCGTTAACCAATCATCACTCCTCGCTGGTTACTTTCACTTTTCCATGGTACTATGAGAGGACATCACTGTATTCGCCTGTAACTTACATCCACAGGGAGATTCAGTTCAGTTGGATCACATAATGTAACGCAGTAACGCACCATTTAAATCACTGTAACTATAATGGCGTTACTTAATGGGAATATGTAACTAGTAACGCTATTAGTTACCGCAGAAAGTTGTTTCGTTACAGTAATGCAATACTTATTACATTGGTTGTGCAGAAGAGTGTTGCAGATAATTATCACACTAATGCAGACAGAATACAATGAAAGATGGATGAGATGGATGACTTCAATGAGATGGGCAGGTGACACCTAGTTTGCAGTTTGTGGTGACTGACCTGCTTGTTGTTGTGCTTTTGGTATTTACATGGTTTATTTCATCACATCAGAATGTCAGCATGTTTAATGTCACAACTGACAATAATGGCATATTCAATTGCTTCATCTCAAACGACACATGCTCTCAATCTCCATCTCATATGGTAGCCATTAGTTATCCATTATCCCAAACAATGACTGTTTCATTTATTTTTGCTCCCCGTGCATGACTCATCGGATTCGCAGTCGAAGGAATACAGAGACATACTATGCCTTAAAGCATCTGTAAGAAATCGCTAGAGGGAGAAAGACGTCCTTAGATTAGCAGAATAGGAAAATAATCAAATAAATAAATTAGGGTCATCATTGTGCAAGCGTTAACTCTGGCCAGCTTTCTTGTAGATCCATCTATTTTGGATGTGGCAGCCCTGGAGGCACGTTGACCTGAAAAAGACAAACCTCTCCCTTCCTTTCATCTTTTGAGTCAGTTCTTGAAACCAAATGTGTTAGGGCCAATAACACGAGGCCTACTTCTGCTGTTCTGCTGTAACAAGAGCAGTGTTCCCATCAGTGCATTGCTCCTATCCCATTGAATTTATTTTTACAAGTTGCGAAATAGTGCAGTAAATGGGCTCTGTTGGGATTTGTTGCACAATGGAAACTAAGAATCTGGTAAATATGTGCGGAGGCCAGAATACCCTCTGTGAGCGTATGTAGGTGGGTTTTTGACATCAGTGAGGTATTGGATCTCATATCTTCCCCTGCCTCCACATGTATCTGATTCATTTTCTATGCTAGACCTTCCACGTGAATCCAAAGCATGTGAAAACTGCAGCTTTGAAACTGAATTTGGCCAGCCTCTGTTGACTCATATATACTGTATTAACTGTATCTTAAAGCAAAGCAGAGAATAAAAGCATGCTTTAAGATCTATATTCTAAGATTAAAAGAGAAATGAAAATCATCGCAGAACCCAGGCTAAAAATGCAACAGCAATTGAGTCGGGGTTATAGGATCGAATTGGGTGGGCTTGCATAGCACTCAAAGTACTAAGGATGAATCCTTACAGCAGCTGCCTGCGGTTTAAATCCGACTCTTTGCCATTTATCGATGTTGTCTACTTTATGTTGTAAATGTATTATCTTTTCAATTTACACACGGCATCTACTGCACGTCTGTCCGTCCTGGGAGAGGGATCCCTACTCTGTTGCTCTCCCTGAGGTTTCTCCAATTTTTCCCTTTAAACTGTGGGTTTTCTCTGGAAGTTTTTCCTTGTACGATATGAGGGTCTAAGGACAGAGGGTGTCGTATTGTCATACTGATATTCTGTACAAACTGTGAAGTCCACTGAGACAAATGTAACATTTATGATATTGGGCTATATAAATAAACATTGATTGATTGATTGATTTATCTCTCTCCCTTTTCTTCCCATATTTGGCTGGACTATCAAATTAAGGCAAAAAGCCCTTCCCCCCAAAAAAGAAAGTACTCAAAATATATAAAGAATAACGTGAAGAAGAAACTATGAGGATACTCTTAAAATTGAGTAAAAGCCAGAAAGTGACACGCCGGATTAAGACATCAATTTCATATCAAGGTTTTAGGTGGGCAAGCTTTCCAAACTTCGATTTATCAACCATTGCTTTGAGTCCTCTCCAGGAGTGGACGGCCATCTGCTCCTGTTTTTCCGTACCAAAACTTATAAGACAGAGCTTCCTCTGAGAATCAAACAGCGAGTCTGCAATCTTACCTTTCAACAAGGGATCAGGCACAAACTGACAGCAGGATGGATTTCTGCAGTGCACCACAGCAAAGGCACACTTGGTGACTTTGGGAGCTCTATCCGCCTCCCATTTGTATTCCTCTTTTAGTTTCACCAGTTAAGAGTTAAAGGAATTGGATAATGGGCCCTTACAGCAAATATTTTCCTTAGGGGCATTCTCACTTCTACCTCACCTTACCCCCCCAAAAAAGACAACGCAATGGCTTTGGCCTGGTTGGTTTAATAAGCCCACTTCAGAGAGGTTCTTAGTAAGCGCTCCCTCCTTTGAAAGAATGAAATGAGAACGTCTTGTGCATTATTTACCACCCGCCTCAGAACCGCTGCACCATGCGCAGACAAAGAGGCCTACTGCAGGAACATTGATTTTTCTGCAGAGGAGCTCAGATGAGGAGGATATAGGGAGGATAGAAAACAGAAAAGGAGGGGAGACAAACTGAGAGACATTAGGAATATTCCCACCAAGCCAAGCCCAGAATCAGTTGAATGTGTTTGCACAGGCCTGTCTGCTATCTACTCCTCTCCCTCCCTGTTGGCCTGATAAGGGCAGTACTTTACATCAGAGGCATCCACGGATCAGTCACCTTTTCACAGCAAAGGTCGAACGCTGGCCTAAAGCTCGGTTCATGCTGCGAAGTCATCATTCCTGCCCTTTATCTCCCAGGTGAGGGATGATCCAAGACTGAGTGCCATGCCAGTCTGCCCCCAATATGCCCTCTAATCCCTTTCAACATCTCTCGCTCACCTCCTTGGGCTGCATCCAGAGATATAGCAGGAGAGCTGGTGACGTGAGTGCCGAACACCTCAGAGCCAGGCGGCCATCAGATAAGACCAGTGTAGTCCAATAGTAGCAAGTCGTCACGGCGGCGCGGTCGTATGTGAGTGTGTTGGTCTTGCTATCTCCAAACACGCCTTGCATCTTAACAAGTTAGCCCAAGGTGTGCTGAATGGATAAACACATCAGCATATGGCAAACACCTAGGACTTAACCATACCTCCCAGAACATACAAAAATCCCTGTCTGGATCACTTCCCTGGATTTAAAAACACTTATTACTATATTTGCAAGTGTATGTGTGTATCGCTGCTGTAGTCCAAAAATGACATAAGCACTGTAATTGGTGCGCTAGCGCAATTTGTACATCGTTGTACTGTGGGACGACCCAACTGACAAGACTCACTGGTTTGCTGCCTGGGTAATGAGTCATTCCAGCCCTGGAGAAAAACAATCGGGTGTTTTAAACCGCATCCTTCAGCTGTTCCTTCCTCCCAGGAGCTCCAGCTTGTAAGCTGTTGGTGGCTTGTAAAATGCATCTCATTTATTGTGCTTGTGTTTGAATAATACACATGCAGTATAGTGCTTTTATTGCCACTTTTGGTCTATCCATGCCCTACCGTATTAAGACTTAAGGACATGTGCAAAGTAACAAAATGCCATATAGTTGTGTGCCATGATATATTTGAAGTGTGTGGTCAAGTAAAAACCCTATCGACTAATGGTATAACTAAAGTGTGAGAAACATTTTTTTCCATCTACCTATGAGTGTCATTTTCAGAAGCAAAGCAGCACACGACAAGCATGTACAGTAAGTGTTGATTCATAAAACATGTGGGAACAATTTATGAAAATACAAACAACTAAATAGATTATATCAACAATTAAAGGGAGGTATAAACTTACAAAATGACAACATTTTGCATGTATAGCCGGGCCCTGCCCCTCCCTACACGCAGATCATGCAGACTGTGTGGGGCCTCATCTTGCGGAGGAGGCCTCATCTTATGCGAAGATTGAGAATAAATGCGGAGCAATTATGCGCCTCTAACCCTAACCCTAACCCCCCGTCGACGCTCGCGGCACATGAGTGATGACTTGTGTACAGACCCGGGGGGCCACAAGTCGGCCAGGTGCAGCCATGTGTAGCTCTTCAGCAGGTAACTCATAACTGGAACAGAGAATAATTATTACATTTGTTAACTCAATTCTAGTGATCTGATCTCTGACATTTTCGTTATTATACTTTTCATGAAGAGAGAAAATATCATCCATCAAACCCTCCATCAAAATATCTGTACTCAGGTTAAAAGAAAAATGTATAATCCGCAATTTACTGGATGTACATTTCTAAATTGGATTGGATTGTTATTACTGATTATTTACAGTATAAGCAGCCATTTAATGTTGTAGATGTTTTTGATTAAAATATTTTACAAATCACTTGGTTATTTAATCGATAACAAAGTACCATATTCAAAGTTGAACATGTGTTTTTTTTTTTTACATACAATCATGTTCTTCTGTTTGTAAAGAAAGCTTTCAAGGTTCCTTGATAATTTGTTTAAATATTTGTTGTTTTCATAATCTCAACATAAGTTGGAACTGATACTTCTAACACAGAAGTTTTCAAAGTGGAAGCTGGGCCTCCCAAGGGTAGCTCAAAAAAGTTGGCATTGAATAGAAATGAAACATATTACATTAACTTTAGTTAAAGAAGATCACATGGAATAGCCAAATGCTAATTGTCTGTGATTTGGTTAAAGAGATAGTTTAGAGACAAAGTAGTCCTGCGGTATTTTATGCTTTTTCCCAGATCAAGTGCCCTAGGACAGACCTTTTTTACATCTTGTCTGTAGTCTGAAGATATGTTAAGCAGCAATATAGGCTTGCTTGGCTGTATTATCTAAAGATAATCAAGTAGCATAATTATGATGTTATGTGTCTAGGGTTTGTACAATACTAAGAAAGAAAACTAAGGTGCCCTAACATGTCACTTGCACAATCTTTTTTGCATTATTTATGTTTTTTTCTATATATATCTTAACCTTATTGAGTGTTACACAGTTTGAGGTGCCTGGGATTTAAATGTGTATTACCTTCATAGCTATGCTGCATTTATTGTGCTTATAAATAAAACCTTTGAATCTTAAATCCTATTACCCACTGATATTTGGTAAAGGACTTTTGTTTGTTTGGCAGTTTGTACATGTGCCTCTTCACATTATACATCATTTTCTGATTGCATATGACACGCCACCCTGACAAGAAACAAGAAAGAAACAGTCAGCATAGGATGAAATCCCCTCCTGATCCCATCTTATATGAAAACCTCTAAAGTCTTGTCGTCGCGTCTGCATTCTGCTTAGAGAGGCGCTAGCGTTCTGCCGCACCACCTGAGCAGCCATCATTTGACAGCAGGGATTTCAATCATTCTGCTGAGCTCGTAACCCCGTCTGCAACACCGCCTCCTCAATATTCCCAACGCAGCCACTGTCATGCTAATTTACTGGTCCAAACTGATGGGAGCACTCACGTTTTAGAGCTTTCTCATAGACCCCATCATTGGCTGGCAATTCAAGTTATGCACAGTTTTATACAACAACACAAAAGGCTATAATTCTTTGCACTCTCCTGGGGAAAATCTACTCAATCAGAGGTCATAAGACAACAGTGCGTGGTTTAGAAGAAGAATCGGAGGGATGAAACCCTCTTTAATGGTCACACATGCAGAGCACACAGTACACAGTGAAATGTGGCCTCTGCATTTAACCCATCCTAGTACCAGGAGTCTAGTACTAGGAGCAATGGGAGTGAGGGGGGAAGGGGGATGTCCGGTGCCTTGCTCAAGGGCACCACGGCAGGGCGGAAGGTGAACTGGGACCTCTCCAAATAGCAGTCCACATTCCATACTTAGGTCTGGTCGGGGACTTGAACCAGCGACCCTACGGCTCACAGTCCAAGCCCCTACTGCCAGAGCACACATGTCTTCCAAAGAGAAAAATAGCTTCTAGGCAGAAAACAGTGCGAGTTACTTACAGTGCATGTGGCTTCACAGGTACACCAGTGCATTTCTACAGGGCATATAGAAATAGATGTGCTGCAACTGATGTGGTTAACAATAGATTATGTTTGCTCTTCCACTTTTGTTGGCTATATCTATTGCAAACTGCCTGCGGTAAAGTAGAATAAACAAGAAAACAGCGGCTCTGTGTCTACTCCGGGCTACAAATCATGCTCCCACAGATTATCATTAGTCTCACCAGCCAGAAGAAAGCAAGGCTAGCGGTCTGAACACAAATGTAGTCATAGAAGAGCAAGAAAGCACAGCGTGCCTGATTTACCTTTTTGTGTGATTCCAAGCCAACCAATAGAACACCCGCATAGTCTAATCTGTACACCATATCCAAAAGGCTCGGCATGAGATTTTGCAACAAAGCTCTATGCACGTTATGAGCTCATCAGGAGCTTACGGAGCTTCCACACTTTTTCACGAACATGACATGACATTTATGATTAATGTCATTACCGGCTGGGCCAAGATAAGAGCTCAATTAGCTGTGTGGGCAAGGACCTTGCCTCTATCTCCAGTGACTAATCCTGTGGCTTTTGTTATGATGAGCAAGAGCAGAGTTTTAATCTTGGCTTCTGAGTGCCATCGGCTGTGAAACACAACTGATTCTGGGGGCGGCACAATGCAGCGCTGCATGACGCTGGCTGCATGACGCTGGCTGCATGGATGTTTATATCACACAATTTACCAAATGCTGCCATTGATGTGATATTGCAGTTTCAGTGGCAGCAATCATTTGCTAGAAATTAAATAAAGTGAAATTAATTCATCCACCTTGTTAATATTTTAGCAAGAGGGGCCTCTTGAGAATTATCATAAGCCCACTCACTCCCCTGGGGTTGGTATCCTGCCTACATGCTTGAACCGAAGCTAGTTTCCTAGAAAATATATTTCTAGCTACAGCAGCATTATCCAGGGAGTTTTTCCGAAACCCATAATCCCTACAGAATTTGGGAACCGTCAAATGTCTGTGGATTCCGGAATTCTATAGCACAAAGAGTTCCCCTAGAAGCTCTTAATAATTAACCAGTTATCATGGAAAACTATAATGGAAAATTAATTTTAATTTGTAATGCTTTCATTTGGTGTGAAAACTTTTACAAATGCATTTTGAGCATTAAAAATGTAACACATTTTAGATAAAACCTTCAGAGAAAAAGAGCAAATGCATGCAGGCAGGTATAACAATGAGATTGTATTCTCTGCAAACAGTATGTTATAGTAATATTTATTTAGTATAAGAATATCTACTGTGGTAGGCTTTTTCTGCAGTAAGATTCCATCTTGCATGATGCTGCACTTTGCAGCATTCACACTCAGCAGGGGGAAACGTAGCACACCATCTGTTCGCTGATCCCCAGCAACACACAGACCAACGCAGCAGACAGACCAGCAGACACAGGCGGGCACCAATCCCGCACCAGCAAGGAATTATGGGAAACACGAAGGCAGATACACGGACACGAGGCAGCTTAATGTGGGATGAAAGCAGTCATCAGCTGCTAGGATTTGATCAGGAGGCCTGAGCAGATACCGCAAACCGAGGGATGATGCAAATTGAGGCCGACACTGCAAAGGAGCCGCCATGCAATGGGAGAGACTCTCGCTAGCTAGGGAGCAGGACAAATGGAGACGAAGGGTTGGGGGGAAGAGAGGAAGGAGAAAGAGATAGAAAGCAAATAGTCGCCACACGATGAGAGAGCCTCCAGTAAAAGAGCCTGAGAGCATAGAGAAAGGCTTGTATCTTTAGAGACAACCTGCAATTGCAGATTTGACAGTGTGTGAAAGGGTTGTAGAGACAGAAAGAAAAAAAGAAAGGGGGAGCAAGGGCAGGAAGAGAGGGAAGGATTTGGGAACGCAATCCATTTTTTAATCCGAGACATCCACACAACTGGCCTCAATCAGAATGGCACATGGACTAATGAATGTTATTTTTAGGATTAGAATGAATGCGTGCAGCTCACCACATGCAGGCCCACACCCAAACAAATATGAACAAACGTGTGACTTCACAGTCTGTCACAAGCGTATGCCACTGTGAGGCAAACACACAATCTTGAGTGTTAAATGATGGGAGAAGAGAGAGGAGATATATAATTGCCCAAATATGCTATGGACCAAAAAGAAAGGCTTAAGCTTGCCCCCTAGTGTTCATTCCAGTCCCTTATGGCACCAGAACAGCACAGTGCAGAGCAATCTCCATCTAAACAAGGTATTAACGGTGTTATCACATACTAAAATCTCATTTTCTCAGAACATGAACCAAAAGTCTGCCAAGAGGAGGATTTTAGTATTCAACTTGTTTTTTGGGCGCATAATGTTTCTCGATTTGTCTTTAAACCTGTGTCATTTTCTTGATTGCTGTGCAGCTATCTGCATTTTGCAGTCTGGTTTAGGATACTGATGCTCATTTCAATAAATCTTCATAAACTAGAAAAGCTGCATTGTGACAGGTGGAATTTACCAGCCTCATTTAACATTTGTGTTGGCTTGCTTTATTTATAGTCAACAATCCTTTGGTTTTAATTAGATTTTTTCCCCCTCTTTTGATGGAATAATAAAATGTTTGGATGTGATCAACCAACAGTTGTTAATTTGATGAATTACGGAATTTTTCACAATAATACATTATATATTGTACATTCATTAATAAAATGGGATACGCTTACAGTACATTCGGCTGACTTTGAACACCTTCCCTATTTAGTTTTTTTAAATAGCTACTCTAGATAAAAAGGTTAGAGACGTAGATTGATGTATAGTAAGTTGATGGAAAATACAACAGTCTGGCATCGAAGGCCATGAAAACAAAGTATGTCCTACAGTGAAAAAAACAAAAAACAGAGTGGGCAATAGACAGCTTTATAACTAATGGTGTATAAGCCTGTGAATCGACATCAAAGTCAGCACTACATTTAGAGAAAGATTCATTATTTGAAGGATGAAAAAGAATGTAATCTATTAAATAGACCTCCTTCCGCTGTGCTTTGGATATTCTCCATTTTGTATTGCCAGCAGCAGATTTGATTTAATAATGTGCAGTGATTCAACATGGGAATGCCAGCGCCAGGCAGGCTGAACGAAGAAAACACATAAGACTATTCAACATGCTTGGACAAAGGAAAATACATAAAGATATTTAAAGAATTTGGATGGAGACACTGTAAGATCAGTAACATATTCGTCATAGAATTCATGAAAAAAACGCACCACTACATTTAGAAATGCAGAAGTTTGACTGAACAAAACGTATTTTGTTTTGCATGATGTTAATTTCCATTTTTGTTAAAAATGTTCCAGCAGTTTAAATATCAGTGAACAGTGTCACTATCCCTGTTACATTCCTAATAAACACTTTGTCAATTAAGGATTTGGGTTCGGGGATAATATAAGCAGAGAAGAAGGTGAAACCCTGACTATTAATCAATTTGTTGACAAAACAGTTTGACACCATAAGACAAGCCATTAGTTTGCATGGATGGATTTCATTTATTTTATCATTGTAATGCCCCACATGAAGGTAATATTTTGTATTACAAATACCAATGTTTTAAACCACATTTTTAATTATCTTGGTTCAATGATGAAAAAAAAAGCACAATATGAGAAAATGCATCAACAATTAATTAGACTTTGTTGGCTATGGACCAATTTAAAGATGCAAGTAACAATTACTTTAATCATGGATTAATTTGTCGATTACTTTTTAATTACTTGATGAATTGCTTAGTCCATATACATAAAAGGGACACACCCAGCATCTTGCCCAAGACAATAACACAACCTGCTCCAAGTCCTGAGGCAAAGGCGAGCAAATTAAAGTCAATTGTTGATTCAAAACGTTATTATATTGTTATAATATTATTATTGTTATTATATATGACTCTATTAACACATAGTGGTGTAGTGTTATTATGGTGTTACTCGCTGGTGTTTTTATTCACAGGCGCTGCAGTTTGGGAATCCTAACACTGGAAACTCTGACTGTCTATGCTGGCTCCCAGTCAAAACTCGTGCTTGTTTAGGGCCAATTCTTGGTTGGGGCAGGAAACGCCTAGGCTATATGCAAAACAGTCTGTGTTGAAACAAGCTGCTTCTTTTGGCTGCATAATATCAAAATGGAAATTCTACCAGTCAAAGTGGTGTATGGATAAATATCAGAACGAAAGACATTTAAATTAATAAGGGGACAGGGAATGATGTAATACAGGGGTGCCCACACTTTTTTGGCTGGTGAGCTACTTTTGAAATGACCAGCTAACCGAGGTCTACCAACCAAAAATAAAAACCCAAATTGCAAGGGTTGCTGAATAACACGTTTTATTTTTACATCGGATAACTACAATAGGGCTGCAACAAACGACTAATTTGATTATCGATTAATCTATAGATTAATGAAACGATTAATCGACTATTCGGACTACTACTGTGTGCCTTGCACAATTTCTCAAACGCTCTTATTTAGCCATCAACTTTTAGATTTAGTTTGAGGTTGTTTTAGGCATGTGGAAACTAACAATGAAGACAATAAAGATGAATACTTGATTCAAAAATACATATATTATTAAATTAACTTAACAAATTGTGAACAAAATTAACATTGCTTTTTATTTGAATTAAATAAATAATATTTCACATCAAAAGAAACAACAATGTTTTAACAAATCTTATTCAATAATCTGATGACAGAACTGGAAACAGAATAGCTGAAACTTTAACAAAATAAATAAGTCAGTTACCTCTAATCATTAACCCATGTTTGTATAATGTAGTTAACTCCGTGTGTTGCTGCTAGCATACATAACACCTGACGTGGAAACGTTACTCGTGGATGGGGCCACAGAGCTACTCGAAAGACAGTCGAACCTGGTGCATTCCTCCGTCTGAATGTGGTGCACTTTTGCTAAATGTTTAGACAAATTGCTCGTGTTACCGCCCTTACATGCTAAACATTTTTGGTGACGAGCATTGTCCACCTCAAGACGGGTAACATGTAACCACACCTTGGAGCGCTTCTCTCCGCCATCTCCTCCGTGTGTTGCTGCATGTAGCAGATGCGTGTGTGTAAACTGCCCCGCCCCCTTGCAAACAGACGGGGGAGAGAGAGATCTCTTCTGGATTGGAAAGATAGAAAATACACCGACCATAGACGCATTTGTTTGTCTTTTTGCATGTTAGAAACGAGTTGGCGACACTAAGACTAAAAGATAATGTTTGTGTAGCAATAATACATGACCTTTCTCTTTCTCAACTCGCTACTCGGAGGGAAGTCGCTGTCATATGCCTTGTGAACACTCCGATAATGCCTCTCCACGTTACCTTTCTTTGGCAGAGCGACGCTTGCTTTACAAATAAGGCAAATAACCTTTGAATGTGACATCACAAAAAAAGATTCTCCCTCCCATTCTGTGTGGAAGTGGTATGTCTTTAGCTTTTTGCTCGTTCCCGCACTCATTTTGTTGTTTGTCTCTCCCGGCACTTGACTGATTTTGTATCGCTTTGCATTCTGTGTTAACAGACTGGAAAGCAATAGGTCGCTTTTTCTGTCAATCAAGTCAACTCCACTCCTGAATTAAGTGGCAGGGAGGCCAAAGGAGCAGGGATCAAAACCTGTTTTGTCTATTTTAACGGAGCTGGATTTTTTTTAATTTATGAATGACTCGCGATCTACCAGCATTGCCCCCGCGGTCGGTCGACGTACTGGGCACCTCTGATGTAATACAACACAATGGTAACAACATAAAACAGAAAGCTTTGGTAGCATAGCATGATAGATTGCCTTAAATGTAAGAGGTTCCAATCAAATGTTCCTCTATGATTGCCAGCTCACTTTTTTATTTTTTAGTCTCTTGTCTTTTCTTCTCGTTATGATTTAACACGGCATAAAAACACACAGCTGAAAACCTCCTGACACTAAGACCTTTTATGTAAGTGTTCCTCCTTCCCTCAGTGGAACAAATTGGTTGTCTTAAACACGACTTCCAAACACAGATCAAGATACAAAAGGGGAAAGGGTCATGGGAAGAAAAGCATGTTTTCTCATAAAAGAAAGCTTGTCATTCAATCTGGTTTTTCACTTAAAAGCTTGTTTCCTGCTAGAGATGGTTGGTGGACTTAGGATTGGTCAAGAAGGAAATGATCTTGCCTCACCAAAGCCTTCTATACAGACAAGATAAGCTCCTGCCCTTTGTAACTGAAGAAGCTTATTACACAGGGTTGTACAATCTCTCTGTGAAGGCTGCCGTCTGATACAGCCGACAGAGCTTAGCTGTGAAAATGCAAAGCCAAGGGAAGAGAGAATTACAGTTTTTTAAATATATATATATTTGTTCCTAAACTGAATATCACAGCACAAAGCAGGGATAAGCAACAACAGCAGGAAAATCCACTTGTACTTTTAAATGTACTTTCAGGTCTGCTCGAAATAGTTTAATTCTCATTATGCACATACACAAAGGGGTGCATTTATCTGAGAAGCTTGCAGGATTGATGTTCACTGCAAACTGACCAGCTACATGTACACATTAATGGCAGCAGACTGGAGCCAATGTACGTGCTGAAAAAGACTCAGCTCAAAAGAGAACATCAATGGACTGTTGTCACCATAGCTAATGCCTTTATTCAAACTCCTGAATTTCCTGTTTTGTCAATAGGATCTTGCACACAGCGCCAACAATCTCTCCTCAAGACTAATATCCTACCAGGAGGAACTTATCTGATGGGACCTTACACTTAAATCGACATTTTGAGGATCAGGGATGGAGGCACCCGTTAGAGGTTAGTCCTTAAAAGAGCTTATAATTCTTGTGAGTGGTGAGACTAGACACACCAGAGCAGAGTCGATAAAGTATCTGCTCATCAGGACAGTGTGACAGCCTGAGAGATGAGACCACATCAATCATGTGGACACAATAGCCGCTCTGTGGCGCAGATAAAATAGTGAGCGCAGCCGATCGGCTCCTTAAAAGGCACCCAAGGAGCCAAGTGGAGACCTTCCCCATCTCTTATTTGGAGAGAGGTCAAGAATTCAATAGACCCTCAAGAACTTTAGGGTTTTTCACAGCTGGGTTGATTGAGAACCAAACCCTTTCTGGATCCCAAACGAGCCCATCATCAATCAATCACCTTAAACTCAAGTTGATTTTGCTCTCAAGTGATTGCGGTTCCCAAGATGCTCCCATACCTTAAAGGTCACCTATTGTGCAAAATCCACTTGTTCATGTATTTTATACATCAACACGTGTCCCCTCTGCGTAAAGAGATTCTGAAAGTTTCAGGAAAAAATATTCGCTCTCTTTTTGTCCTGATGCATTTATATAAAAACCTGTCTGAAAATGAGCTGATCAGATGTTGGCCACTTTAAGATGTCATAAAGTTTTTTTTGGTTGTGTAACCATTAGCCAATAACCAACCAAGGTAACATCCGCCACCTTATCACCTGAATCTCCTCCTAGAGCAGTTTTGTTTTTCACCAAATATCTCGCAGAGGGGCGTGGGGGTGGCACCTTATTTTCATCTAAAGTAACAGACACAGAATAAGCACTTTTGAAACCGGGCTGAAATAGAGGGGTGTGAGGCATGGCTACAATGCATACTTTTTTGGGTATTTCGAGCCAAACACTTCAGAGACATGTTTGGTAAAGAGTATAATATGGGACCTTTAAGGATATCAAATGTCAATTCATCCATGAATACAAAGGAAGATAAGACCAGTCCAAATGTAACTACTGTTTCCTCCTTGTCCCATCACATTTCTCCTTTAACAAACTTTGCAGGAATGCAGGATGGGATGCATGATGAACCCAGACCAGCTCTGGCATCAGGCTCCCCAGGGCACCTTCAGAGCAGACGAGGCACAGCAGAAGCAGCTGTTGCGCTCTGGCACCTGTTGACTGCGGATGTCACCCAAAATCTGAACACGTGTCTGTTAGCAACTTAGAGCCACACTGCCTTTATATTTCTAGGGATTCCTGTATTTAGTTTTGAGGCAGTGTTGGTGGTGTGAATGTATTTAGACATGGGTATCATGCTGACGTCTGACCTACTTTCTTTTTAAGAAATGTATTTTGACATTACAGTCTAACATTTTCACTGTTCCCTGCAGTAAGCGTTGCCATTTGGTATTTCGCAAAAGTCAAGTCAAATCTTTTCACAGTTCACATTTAGTTTAAAAATACCATTACATGTGTGTGCCGCCTTCTTTTCATCTTAACAGAAACCCTTAAGGGAACAACATGTTACTATGTAGAAGAATAACATCAGGTATTTATTAAATGTGACTTTTTCTTTCAGCAGCATTTCAGAAAGAGTGCCAGGGAAAGGTAAGTATTTTTTACTCAAACATCTTTCCAGATTCCACTCCACTAACAGTACTGTGAGTTTCTGTATGTGTGTTAGCTGTGCTGCATCTTAGATGCCATTGGCCCCTCCTTGTCATTACGTGCTGCCTTGTCCCGCCCACTGGAAGCGTTGAGGATCCCGATTGGCGCGGTACCCAGAACGAGCCCTCCTTCTTTTCCATTCATGTTATCAATCGATTAGTGCGGTACCCTCTAATCCTGGGACACACCTTCAGAGGGAGCCTAAGATGTGGATGATCGTAATTTGAGGCGCTGAATTTGTGTCAGACTCCATGTACCTTTAGTTCTTAAGCTTGTGGTCTTTCGTCTGTTGATGCTACATTTCGCTAATTTGTGGATTCTTCCCCATGTTAAAGGCAACTATTGTTAATACATAACTTGTTACAAGGTGTTTGTGTTGCATCCCTTTCCCAAATGAGCTGGGAGGTACCAAAATGGGGGATTTCATAAAACAAATTCCTTATTAATTTGACCAGAAAATAATGATCAATTCATTGATTTAGTCAATTATAGTTCATCGTTATTTTAGCCGTCTTACTTATTTTATCAGATATTGTTCATATCAGACCAGGTTTTACTCCCTCAATACATAGAAAAATCAATTGTAGATCAAAGCTGAATCAGGGAATGATAGTTCACATTTGTAATGATATTAACCCAAAGTTTGGCTAACATGCTATGTTTTACTTTCTTCCCTTCCTTATATGACTGTTCATGTACTGTGTGTCATCTTGATTTATTTTCCAATATCTTATGAATTAACTCGGTGACTGCAATGAAAAAGATTGATGGCTAAAACGGCATGAAATCAAAATGTCCCTTTGCAGTGTATCCAAACCTAATGACTAAGGCTTTGTATGGCCATATGGACCTTCAGAAATCAACCCTCATATCTCTTCCGCTGCCGAGAGAACGCCGCATCAGTCACTTTCATCTGTTTTCATCACCTCCCCTCAGACAGATAACCCATTTGAGCTCCTCCTCAGGTATTCACTGTGGTATAATATGTAACTAATGACACAAATACACTACAGACAACCCACCATTTATCTTCCCACTACCATCATTTCTTAAGTCAATTAGCCCAGTCAATATGCTGTGTCAGTTATTACCAGCAATATAGCATGGGTAAATGACTGACGCCTCTATCAGGTTGACACCATGCAAGGTAAAGGCACAGCATGGATACAGCCTAGGCTTTGTAATCCATGAGTGCTTCAGTTCAAGAAAGTTATATAAAAGCTGGAATATATAGTAGTATATATTATAAAAGTGAATTCTAAAGTTGAAGTTAAGACCCCTATGCAAAGTTGTGAAAGAGAGACAATAAACGAGAGGGCGGCATTAGTATGCATGCTCCCTCTCTCCTTCTCTGTCTTTCTCAGCTCCCAGGGTTCTCCACTGCAGGCTGATCTTCTTTGCCATCACCAGCTCTGCTACACCATCTTCCAAGACCCTTTATTCCCCATTTGATCTAAAACATGCTATGTCGCTGACAGCAGCACCGCATGGGGAAAGAGCAGCTGAAATCTGCTTTTAAAGGAGCAATTGTGACATTCAATCTCTAACATTTTTCTGCCAACTGGCTCCGCGGAGAAGGAAGAAGGATGTGTATGCCTGCCGAGGGGACACGGTAAAAATGTACTACAAGTTCTGCAATACAAAGAAGAAACTTTTAAAGAAATGCAAGGCTGTTAAAAATATATATATACGGAGCCGGGGTGACAGAGAGAGACACTATGTTTTGTTGTGAAGTGGCATTCGATCCTGAAAGTGCTATTTCTATTTCCTTGCTGATGTGAACAGCCTATAGGAACCCTGCAATGAACTATATGGACTTTATTTAAAACCCATATATGTTATTTGGAACCAGCTGCACTTGCCTTAATATTTTTTATTTTAAAACCACATTTTCAGGGAAGCATTTCATCGTAAGAAGCAGTAGGGATGTTTCTGTTCATGACAAAACAAAAACCAAACAAAAAGCACGTTCACCTTGCCCTGGTAAATATTGAAATGTAATGTAATTGGGTTTATTTCCTGATACCATCGCCAGACATCCAAATAGTAATTTATCTAAACAGTTAAAACAATACAGCTCTGAGTGTCCCGTTTAGCAAGAATCACACGTCATGCAGATCTAATCTTTTTCCATCTGAATGGAAATGAACCTGGCAGTTCTCTAATTGAATGATTGCACCTCCTACTTCTATGATTTCATTTTCTGTTCTTTAATAAGCAAGGATTTATAAAGTACGATTGGTTCTTTATATTTAGATAACTGGAACATGATTTGGTTTGTCGCAATACAATGTGTAGAGTACTACAGAGGATTCGTGGGAGATGGGGAAGTTAATGTGGGAGCTGCTTTCTCTCTTTTGGATCAATGTTTTCAACCTGCATGTCTTTTTTTCCCCCTTCCTTCTGTCCTTCCTTTGTGTGTCTGATATTTTAGGTTCATTTCAGTCACATTGCATTTTAATTTGGGCTGGCATCCTTGAAATGAAAGGAAGATAAAAGGGAATCTGGAGCTATGTTAATATCTCTTTGAAGATGGAGTCAATCTGGCAACAGAATGCCTAGCCCTTATTTTCCCTTCCCTTTCTCATCTTCCTGTTTTCAGCACAGTGGATAATAGATAGTGCAGACTCAGCTTAGCAACAGCTTACCTTAGGTGGGAGAACTCTTAAAGCCCTCTGCTTTCATCTTGCTCCGTGTGGCAGATACCAGGCTTTGTTTTGTCTTTTTAATCTACATCTGGACACTGAATATTTATCTATGTAATTTCTGCTCATACCTACATCCTTCCCTGCAGAGAAACAGACTGCTTGGATTTCCAAAGGTAAACACAGTAACAGAGGAAGTGTTTACATGTTTAGTGAAAGTACAGGGATACGGAGCAAAATGCACCTGAAGTAATACAATAAATATACTTGTAATGCATAATGACACATGTCATTGTGGTGCTACATGATTTGATTATTACAGATACATTTCATTCAGCTTATGTTTAAAGGAATAACAAAATAATGCATATACTGCAGATATATTCACCATTAGAATGACTGTTTGTTTATGAATTACCCAAACCATTTTACCTTTAATTCTTGAATAACACTTTGTTTTTCTCACAGAAAATACAAAAAAAGGTACAATGTGGTACAAAATTCAGTTAATCGGCAGACCATTTTATGCAAATTCTGATGATGTAACCTTTGATTATTCTCAGGAGTTGCTCTTGAGAATTGCTTCAAAGTAAGGCAACTTTCAGCAAATACTGCAACACAAAGGAGTGTCTATAAAGCAGCATTTGGTGTTATAATACCAGCTTTTTCATCTCTTTTTCACAACTAAGTCCTCTGATTTCCTCACCTTTCCCTTCATCAGGTTTTGTATTTATATCTGAAAATCCTCTTATCACCACTGTCATGTAGATAAAGCAGCTATATAAACTCGGGTGTATTGATGTTGATCAGATTTCTACTCATTTAATACTCATTTGCGAAACATTTAATGCCCATCTTTGTTTCATTACAGACATTACGTTCATTTTCCCAAGGATCCTCAAGGGAAGCTTATGGATTAAAAAGTGTGAAGTCTGAGAAGCAATCTGCCAGAGTTTTAACGACATCCATAACAGGAATCTGAACCCGTGTCTCCATCTTGTCTCGCCTAAGAGCAAGCTTGCATAAACCGCATGCTGCGCCTTTAATACCCGGTTAATTACTCTCCTCTTGACCTGCCAGTGAAATGAGCCCGGCTGCCACAGCCACCCATGTTTCTGTTATCTGTGCAAAAATGCATTAGTGTGTGCCCCTTTTAATGGCTTTAATTAGTTGTAAACGGAGCTGATTCACCAGTTAAGTGGACGAGGAGTCGATACTGTAATACAGTCCCAATATGCAAAGCTCTGACTATCTCATTGAGAAGGTGGTGCATGAGGGGATTGTTTTCACGGCAATGGCAGAAGGTATCAAATACTCCAGAACCATATCAGGCAGTACTCACTCACTGCTCTGATATGAAAAGGACATCATTAGAGTGCTGCTGTATTGACAGAGGAGTCCTCCTAGAGAAGCTGTTTCAATGTCAGTTACATAATGTAGAATACGTTTCCACTGGAGGAGATGAAAACGGCGCTTTATTATGACATCTTGTAAAAATTAAGTAAACATATCCGTGGAAAGACAAAGAGTATGGCTACGAAATTGGACAAAAAAACACACACGCAACAATAAGAGCACATTCTTTTCAGGGTTTTTTAAGAACTGAGCTAGACACAAAAACATCGTTATTTCAGCTTTAGTCAACAATGTTTACCCAATAAATGCTTCCCCATATAAAAACCCTGCGAGATCAATTGAGGCTACTTTGAGGAAGAGATACCTATACAGTCCATGTCAGTAAACCATCTCCTTTCATCCACTCATAAAGTTTCCAGTCTCCAGTCGCTCCATTTGCTGAGTAATGCTTCTCCCAGCCAGTGCTGAGGTGCAGTGCTCTCACACTGGAGGAAGCTAATGGCTGGTTATGGTTTCTAATGCATGATGCTTTGGCTTTTCAAATAACAGGTCTCTATTACGACTTTGTGTGCAGTTAGAACCCATTGACGGGAAACTCTGCCACAAGTGACCTCCTAGAATGTCTTACTCTATTTCTTAACTTCTCTAACAAAGCATTTTAATTGGAAAAGGTATACTCTTTATGAAATGCAGCAATAGATTACCAGGTCTTCAGTGACCGTTAAAACGATGATCCGTTAGGAAATACACTGACCTTTATATGAAGCTTTCATTTTTTTCATTTTCATTTCCATCTTTATTTTGAACAGATTTAAAAAAACAAATAAAATATAAAATATGTGAAAAACAGAATACCGTATTGTTAGAATACAGTATTTATCAATATTCATAATAATATTTATATATTCAACAAAAATATTCATAATAATAATAATAATAATAATAATAATAATAATAATAAATCATATGTGTCCGAAAGGGAGCAGGAGGAAGCAAATGCTTATTAATTCCCACCCCTTACTTACTGCTAATCAATGATTATCCTTTAAATCATTTCTGCAAGTTATTCCTACTCACATCTTTACATTTACAATCATTTCTCATCTTCAATCACCTCTCTTCATTACAGCTTACAGATTGTAATACTTAAAGACTACATGAAAAGCAGCAGATGTCAACTCTAATAGGCAGAATATAGGCAAACTATTAAAAAAAAAGATAACCAGTGTTTTCGGGAAAATGTACATAAAGCAAAGTCCTTAATAGACTAGGATTAACATTACAATAAATAAAGATAACCTTGAAATAACTGAAATATTCAAAAACATTTTTACAACAATGTAAAACATTCAAACCATGTTTTAATTGTCAACATCTCACTTCAGGAGAAGCAAATACTTCAGAGGCACATTTCCTCTGGAAAGGCATGTTGTACTTATTAATTTTTTTGAGAATCAAAAAGAAAATTCCTTTCAACCCCATTGTGTAAAAGTGGAGGCAGAAATTCCAACAGCAAATATCTCCTTGTTAAGACAGCGTGATGAATGCAGTCTTAGTCAGAATGTATTACTATACCTTGATTTTATATTTCATTAGCATTTACATTTACTGTATTTGAAGAACAATTTAAACAAATATATTTAAATTTGGATTTGTCTTTCTGTAGTTCTTGTTATCTGTTTGTTTTTGTAATAATTAATGTATAAGCCACCTTTTATGACCTTTCTATACTATCCATTTACATAATGTTAGGTTCATTGCTCAGTAGCTTATAGGATTTTAAAACTGGTTAAAAGGCTATATTTAGTACATAGGCTGAATCAGTAGCTTGTGTAATTCTGATGAAGAATGGCTTTTCATGTTAAACATGAGGATGTTTGCAGAAGACCACTAATGAATACAAATATTGCATTCGACTTAAGACAACAGTTATTTTCCTTTACTCTGGTGTTTCTTTATGTGAGTGTAAAGCCTGAAAATCAATGGTAATAACAATAAAAAAGTGTGTGATATATATTAGCCGTCTCAGAAACATATTTAATGCTACATTGGGCTGTTGACAGTAAATGTACTCCAGCACTTTGATTTATGTGTTTCCAGTATACAGCAGTTGAGTTCCTCGGTGTGAATTTAAACTGCTGATTCTGGCGAGTTCCGGGCCTAATTTCAGCATTGCAGAAGAGTAGGCAACAATAAACAAGAGGAAAACCAGGGGAGGCTCAGGTGTCTTTAACTTGGAGGTGAAGGTGTACCTACTTCATGGCTGTTTCACCAAAGTTAACCGTGGGAGATGTAGCATGTACAACTCCCAGCACCCGAAATACGGCCCACCTCCTAAAACCTTGTGTGAGTCAGCACGCAGCAGGGGGTTCTAACAGCCGGTGTGTGTGTGTGTGTGTTTGTTTGTGTGTGTGTGTGTGTGTGTGTGTGTGTGTGTGTGTGTGTGTGTGTGTGTGTGTGTGTGTGTGTGTGTGTGTGTGTGTGTGTGTGTGTGTGTGTGTGTGTGTGTGTGTGTGTGTGTGAGAGTGAGTGTGTGAGTGTGTGTGCATGTCGAGCTCATCCCGCTCAAGTGCGTGTGAGCTGAAAGGGAAAAGTGAAGGAAGAGTGTGCCCTCTCTCTAGTCTCATATTTCTCTGCGGTGTAATGTGCAGTCTATTCATGAGATGCCTTTTAAACGCATGGTGGGAATCGCTCGACAGTCAGGCACAAAACTCAATATGCTAATGCCTTCCAAGGGAGCGATGGAGGGGGAGAAAACATAACCTGTCAATTACCCACGGCAAAACCACTCAAAGATTTATTGAAAACCACCCAAAATGTCCACAAGACAAAAGAGCTTAAACATGCGATAGATCAAAACACCAGCCACCAGTTGTTTGACTAATTGCAAGTTTATGTCAGTAAAATTAACCTCCTCTGACTTAATGGCGTCAAGTTGAATTATATTTTGTCAATGCTGCATATGCCTAGTTGTATCTTCATCAAGTATACCTATCTCTGGCTTTGATTTATGCTAACAGAGAAAAAGCTGGATTTGTCAAAACTCATTATCCAAACAAGCTAGGCGGTTTTTGGACTTTTTTGACGACGGAAGAGACAAAAATAAAGCTCTTCCAGTAGTGGCACAGTTTTACCCCCTTGAGTGTTTGCTGGCTGTGGACCCAAGAAGGCACAGCGGGACCATCAGCATTGGTCTCAGATTATTTAGTTTCTCACACAGACATCATCAAGACCCCTCAGCGTAATTTGTTTACAGCTCAGAGATGGAGTGTTGGCGCTTTTCCCTCACTGGAATAATTGCTGTGATGATAGGCTTTGCTAGAACATGGACATGCATGTGAAAACAAGCAAAGTTCCTGATTAGAGGTTTTGCAAACAGAGCCAAGCTGACAAGCCTCGACAGCGACATATCTCCAGAACAATCTTGTGCTGCTCCTCAGAACTATTCTTCCTTTGTGCCTCTCCTTATCCCGATTGTCAAAGGGATTCCATGGAAGTTTTCTTTACGCAGGACTCCCATCAATACTAATGCGCTGAGTGTCATGTCAAAATGCTGCACTGCAGGATCCAAACTGATAACACACGAAGAAGACAAAAGCATCTATATTTGATGTTCCTAAAAGCCTATGCATCTATATTTATATTGGGAAAACGTTGCGATTCTATCCAGCCTTATTTAAATGAAGACAAAACACAGGAAGCTATCAGAAATCTCATTGCTACAATATGGATGAAGAGAGGGAGATCCTTATACACTACCAAATGTATACTTTACAGGGAAAATACAAGGACATAGATTTTAAAACATTTATACATGGTGCAGAAAAACAGCAGCAAGTAGCACAAAAGTCAAAGTTTAAGAAAAGAAAAAAAGGCTAGGACTAGGGGGAATGATAGGAATCAGCTCTCCACTAACACGACAGACTGTATAGATAATGACCTCAGCCCTGAAAGTCATTTGATGGTGTTCTCGTTCCCTGGACTTAAACCCATGGACGACATATGGTCCTGTAGTCCACACGAACCTCATCAGTGGTGGAAAATCCATGTCCGCTCTCCCCTGCCAGCCTCTAGTTACACACTGAATCCCCATCCCTATATCTTCGCCCCTGAGCCCAGCATATTACAGATATCATTATAATGGACGTCCTGGCAGTCTAGCAGCGGTCACATTTAATTTGCCGTGGCCTGATATCTACACAAGATAATCAGCATTTACACCTGAGAGTGAAGACAGAAAGATGAGCGACGGTGGGTGGAGAATGACCAACACAGTTACGGCCCATCCACACTAAAGCTTCAGAAAAAGCTTGCCGGCGGGCGTGTCTGAAGCTCGACCAACAACCAATCACATGAATCTCCCGCCCCTGACACACAAGCAGCGGTTTGATTGGCTAGAGCTTGTACTGGCATATGATTTGATTGGCTGACGCTTCCACCGAAAGCTTCAGAAGCTTCAAAAGTTGAACATTGCTCAACTTTTGCAGCCTGAAACGCCAGGAAAGCTCCGCTCTGCTACCCACAATTCAGTTCGGCGAAAAGCAAGGCAACGCGACGTCACCCCGTTCAAAGTGAATGGGCAGACGCGTTGGAAACCGTTTTTGAAGCTGTCGAAGCTGTAGTGTGGACGGGCCGCGAGAGAGGTGAGAGTGAAGGAAAGATTCAGGAGGAATACACTGTCGGCACACAATCCGCTGGGACAATAGCACAGTAACGATGAGGCTCACTTGTCAGATTTGCATTCTAATAAGAATGACTTACTTTGGGCCCCTGAGATGACAGAGAGCAAAACCTGAATCAAACGAGCATCCCTGAACACAGATGTTACATCTTAGCTCAGAGGGAGTTACCTTACCTTCATATTGTATTTTGCTTTGCGAGGGCAGCCCTGTCCAATTACAGCCAGACAAACAATATTGTTGTGAAGGTTATAGGGTTATTGTAGCAGACGAGTGGGATCTTCATTGATTCCACTTTCCTACTTGTGAGTGCTCGAAAACTCTTGCTTTATTCCTACAGCAGCAGCAGGATTATGCATTTTCCTGCTCGACAAATCCTTTTACTCCCACCTGCCATTGAGGACATTGATTTGTGTATGAAAGAAAGTTACATCCGCCACCTAAAATTGTGGAATTACAGTATAAAGCCGCCAGAAAAGGTATATATGATATATGTTTAGCACATACGGAATGAGCTTTCACATCTATAACAGATCAATTTCCCCTGAGCCCGAGGAGTGACGACCTATTTCCTTTGAAGGGCTGCCCATACATATTTCAGCTCTCAAGCTCAGAGGGACACATTAGTGCTGTGAATGTATTGCAATGTGACTCCATGCAAGCACAATATGTTGCTGAGTTTCTGAAAGGCTTTGTTCTACTTCAATTTCAAATGGAAGTAGCCTTTGGCACAATGTTAAATCCAGCTTTTTAACTATCTACAGTATCTTACTATCTATTTATATCTATCTATATATATATCCATCAATCCAAGCATCTATCTATCTATATATCTATCTATATATATGTCTTTCTATTTTCACAACCTTAAACCCCTATTGTATATTTGTAATGGATAGAAAACAGCCATCTAAATTTGTCATTTTGAATAACATTTTGTGACAAACTATACAGTTATTTTGATCTTATCATCACATATTTGAGATTTTATGACTTTAATGGCTGTGCTGCTTTTTCTGTCACAACAATACAAAATAAGTGTCATTCTTGTACCTGGTAAAAAGCAGTTTTTTTGTAACATTAAGTAATTTATAATCATCATAATAACTAATTGGTGGTGATGGAGCCCGCTATTCCAATGCCAGGAAGTGAATCCCTCATGTTTACCTTTTGTTGTTGTCACTTTTTAAGTAACCCAGTTGTACTTGGTGAGAGATTTGCTCAAATTATTCTACCTGCCCTAGATCCCGTCTGCTTTTCAGGAACAGTGAGAATCAGTCAGTCACAAGAGGTATAATTGTTGGTAGGTTGTTTTTATTAATTTATTGTAATTATACTTTTATATAATGTTCAGGCGTATTATCTGGTGTTGGAAGGGACATTTGCACTTTTAATAGTTTAATAAGATACTCTAACAAAAAGTTTTCTAATAATAAATGTTTCATTATTTGCAATTAAGGCTAGGCAACTTTATCTACATAACACATCTCATAGCGTGGGTAAATTCAAATTGGTATCTAGCCTGTCTGTCTCTGTGTGCCGCCCTCTCTGTCATTAAGAGTGCTCCGTGATCTCAAGGTGCTTTTTTCTTTCACCCCACGCTGTAGAACTACCTTTGAAAGCTTGCTAAAATATGCAGTCTGTGGATTCAGCATACAGTATTTGTCCTTCACATTAAAAACACCTATATATGCAGCTATTTATGCAACTCACTGAGTTCTTCTGAAGTAGTCTTTTAGAACTTTGCCTTGAATCAGGATAAATAACGAGAAGAAAAGGATCCAACAATACAAACAGGAGAGAAAGGTGACCCCCCCCCCCCCTTGGCTTAAGCTCCTCCATGAGGCGGTACCATGGATTAAATAAGATGCAGCATCAAAACAGAAACTCCCATCTGTCGGGTTTGCATATTAATCACAACAACAGGCACACTGGCAAAGTATGATCATAAGGATTGCTAGGGAGTCCAATTCACGTCACTGATGCTAATGAGTTCAGCAGGGCTAAAAATACCATAGAATATTTATATATATCCACGGGGGTAAAAAGTGGTTCTTCTTCGGGATATCCTGCCTTAAAATATTTAGTTTACATTTGACAGTCCTGTTGTTGCTTGGACTAGACTTCAGATTTGATCATTCATATGTTGGCAAGATGTTGCTAATTATTTAAAAATGTCCTCCGTGTTTACTGAAGCTAAGTGGGACCTGCCTCTTTGCTTTCATCAAGCTCTCTGCTGTAGATCTATGAGAACGTGTTTTTCTATCTCATGCTGTATCTGTCACGTTTTGACAGATACAGCAAGAGACTGCCTGCTTTTTTTGTATTCACTATGTTGTTTGAGTCTGTAGTTGTCCATCTATCGTTCTATCTACGTGTGTTGGTCGATCGTTTGTACTAATAACCCTGTGATTAATGCACTTGTGCTCGCATCTCAGATCAGCCAGGCACTTTATCAATCTGAGTGGCACTGCTGCCCGCAAAAAGAAGCGCAGAGCAGGTCTGACTTATAAGGCTGACAACGACTCCATTCATGCGTCTAATTTAAGAGCGGCTTCTGCTCTGTCTAATTAACAATTTACTAGGCCATCAGTCAGCCTCCCCATTGTGGTATAATCAGCGTCACAGACGTGCAGGGCGGCTCGGTGGCAGTCGGTGCACAAGTTCACATCTGCAATAGGATTAGAACAACCATGCAACTTTCATGGATACACAGACAGAAAAGTAGGCACGGCGAGTTCCAAGGACGCAGCGAGGACTGCGAAACCTCTGATTGAAAGATGACACTGTGCGCTGGAGTGAGATAGCAAAGTGTTCGACAAATTAGCCAGCTCTGTGCACGATAGGAGCTGCAGCTGTAAAATGTTATTGCCGTGATAAAGGAATCAACAGATGCCTATTTGCTCTCAGGGGGGAGGCTTTCGTGTTGTTTGCCGATCAGCATGTATCACGACTATAGTGTGTGAACGCATGATGCAACTGCATATTGTGGGTACACTCGTGTTTTATTTAAGGGTTAGGCTTAGGCACATGGAGGGGGGTTGTCATGCGATGGCACCTTTAAAGGATTATGATACAGTTTCAGAGTGGATTTTTGTAAAAAGACTAATAAATCCCCCATTAAAGCTCCACCCTTAAATTGCATAACGATAAATCTTCAGGTCCTCCTTCTCCCCCCACACCCTCCTCGAGACAAGAACACTTGTTTTTATTTTTATTTAAGGAGAGAAGTGAAGGGAGCTGGAGGCTAGCATCTACAATTCTCTGCTCATTGTCTTTCTGATTATTCTGACTGTAGAATAATAACCCACGGAGAGGATTAAGGACTGGTAATCTGGGGGAATAGTGTATTGCATTTCGACAGCTTCTGTATTATATCGCCCCTTAGCTTCCTCTGTATAAACAAATAGAATTATATTCGTTTATCCACTTAGTTCCTCTGTCTTGCTGATTAGCAGTGAAGGGCTGGGAGGCTGGGATAACCTCGAGCGGATGGTTCCAAGGATATCTGAGGCCAGCATGCTTGTGTGTGTATCAGAAGGGAATCTGTGTGTGTGTGTGTGTGTGTGTGTGTGTGTGTGTGTGTGTGTGTGTGTGTGTGTGTGTGTGTGTGTGTGCATGTACTTTAAAAACAAATGCAGTACTTCTTGAAGGGCGCGGCCAATTAAAAGACGCCCCTGAAGGAGCGTGCTCATCAGGATGCAGTGAACTAGCAGATCCACTCAGATGTCACTGTTACATTAAGCATAAATACCACCAAGGCTATATGTAGCACAACATATTGACTTCTTCATTTTTCTTTATTTATAAAGGAATCCAAAAAAAAAATTCTATGAATAATGTGTTGCACAATCTTTAATCTTTACTTGACTGATTATGCGAAAATAGTTCATTTGAAATCAACATCAAAATATTGGAAATAGTAATACAATATTATAATACAATCTGGCAATGTTAAACCAAATAATATAATAAGATGTGTAGAATGAGTCACAAGACAGTAATGCATTTATATTATTGTCAATGACATACATCATTATGTTTGAAGTAGGCCTACCTTGAATGATGACATATAAACAGAAGGTCCTATTTTAGTTCAAAATCACATTTTTGATTAACATCTCTGATATATTGGAGGGATTTTTTTTTTTTTCTGCTTGAGTGGATGATACGTTTTAGATACCTTTGTTGCCAACTTGGGTGAGCAGGTACATCACAGATGGAAATGTTTGACTTGTGAGAGAAACAAAGATAGTCTTGTGGAACGAAGACAAACAAAATGTTGTGCAGATAAGACAAAGACAAGAGGAACAATGGCTGGATGTCTGCATTGGACTGCATCTGAGCCAGTTACCCTGCAAGTACCTTCTGTATTTACCCTCATTGTCTACTGGATCCATTGTCAACCAAGAAAAACAATGCATGTGCAATACACAACTGGATTACAAAGCCAAACTCCTTTTTACTCCCAAAGTGTAATTTGACATGGCTGTGTTGACCCTACTGACCCCCAAAAATGTGTCCCAAAAAACCTGTGAACTATATTGACACCTATTGGTTATTTTAAGGAATTGCAACAACATTATCAGTAGTTATTATCTCCTCTTCTTGGAGATGCTCAGGTCTTTTGAACAGGTAATGAGGCTTATTTGTCTTCATAACTGAAAGGTCTGGCTCATAGGACCCACTCCAATTGTTAAAGACTTTGAAAAAGGTGAATAAATGAGACCATGGAGACTGGGAGGGTCTTGAAGTTTAGGCTTGGAAGCTAGAAATGAAAGCCAGACATCTCAGCACCTGGAAGAGTAATCAATAAGTCACTTCTATTGATCAACGACCTTTCCAGCTTCAGATATATTATTGTCATTTTGCACAACCAGGAGTTACAAATCCCTCATATTTCACCTGGAAAAGAAGGAGCTGTGCTTTTATTGGTGCTGTTTGCCAATTAAGAGTACAAAAAAAACATTCCTCATTGATGGGAGTGAATGCTGCAGAAATGCTGCACTGCTAATTCATCCATGCAGGTTAAAGACTGACAGTGAGGTAAGACAATGTAACTGGAAAACAAATGGTGGCACATAAGCGGCAGACATGATAAGTCTCACAGCCTTCACACTTCTTAATTTCATATGCAGCTTTCTTTTCTTGTTGTCTTTCTCTCTCTTTCTCGCCTCACACCTCCCCATACACTCATAGAACGCTACACCCACACACACACATTATCCCTCCCAGCACTCCCTCTGTGTTCATACACACCCAACACAAAGATGGATCAATTTCACATTCACTTTCAAGATGCGGCGTCTTATTGTCAGTGTATGGTACAATGTCTGATCCCACCTAATGCTGCTATGTAAATCACCCATTGTCATTACTTTTTCTTTCTTTGCGTACCATCTTCTTCTTTGTGCGTTCTAAACAATTATCTTGCAACCCCAGATGCTGCATCTTGTGGCCTATTTTTTAAAATAGGGCAAACTCGTTGGCAAGGCACCGCCAAAACAACAACAAAAGTTAACTAATTGAAGTAAAACAACAACAAAAAACTCATTGTGTAGCAGTTTGAACTCCTGAAAAGAAAATCTTTCTGTTCCATCTTAATGGTTTTTATCCATTCATTTAGGCTTTATTGGCTTTGCTTGGCAGTCAGTGAGTTGCAATGGCAACCCCGAGCAACAGCTTTCCCACGGAGCCATTTGATCATATGCTGACTGGGTGAAAAACAGTGTAAATTAAAGTCCCTACTCACTCTGACACCTTCAACACAAGACATGACAGGCCATATGTGCTCTGCTAAATCAGTGGAGAGATGGATACCAATTATAATTGCAGCAGAGGAAAGAAATAATCAGACACAGGTGTGTTTCAGAAGCCTGGTGCTAAATCACACCAGCAGTCGGATGATGAAAACCCGCCTGAAGGATCTGAGGGAACCACAGCCATTCTGTGCCAATGAAGGGGTGTGCATTTGAATTTGCATCACCCTGTGACATATCAAAGGGAATGCACAAGTAGACATGCCTCTTTGATTTTGATAGTTGTGAAATGCAAAGTTACTCTGTAGGCCCACATAATCTGCGGCTTTCTTCCCATAATCCTGCAGTTTTATCTAAATAATGAACAACGTGAGGAAGAGTGTACAGCATGTTGCATAAGCACCCAGTAGGCTGTGTGTGTGTGTGTGTGTGTGTGTGTGTGTGTGTGTGTGTGTGTGTGTGTGAGAGAGTGAGTGAGTGAGTGAGTGAGTGAGTGAGTGAGTGAGTGAGTGAGTGAGTGAGTGAGTGAGTGAGTGAGTGAGTGAGTGAGTGAGTGAGTGAGTGAGAGAGAGAGAGAGAGAATCTGTGTGTGCAAGGGTGGGGCAGGGTGGAGATAAGGGGTTTCCACAAGCTCTGGATGGAACAAATTGGATGTTGCATTCATGCACTTATCTCATCCTGGTGTTGCCTATCAAACACGCCATGCCAGTGTGAGTCTCTATGCACTGCATTAAACGTATTTACACAACACAGGCACAATCAAGCGTGCAGAAACACACACACTGACATGCCAGGTGCTTCCCCCTTCACGCCCCTCCTCCCACCTATGCGCGCAAACACAAACACACAGCCCACGGCATTCTCCTGCCAAAATGAAATTCTTAGCCATTTCCGGCGGGAATGGAGGAGCATCTCTGTCCTCATTAGAATAGCTCATGTCAGTGTACGCTACAAGGTCGATTTTTCTCTCTTTCTTTGCGGCACCCTGAGTGGGACGATGCCTCAAACACAGCAATTATAAGCCAAGGAGCTGGAGAGTTAAAGCGGCATTATTGGGCCGCCAAGCGGACCATCTGCAGACTTGATCAAAAAAACTCAGCCCACAGCGTCCAGACGGGCTGATCGGATGCCTGGGTTAAGTTGCGATATCATGCAGAGCATATTGACCAGCACAAACCCCACACGGCCTGTCACGCGCACAAGCTCGCACACTGATACACGCACAAGAAAGAAAGAAAGAAGCACAAAATCAGCTCTGAATTATGACTCAATTAAGAGCAACTGATTCAAGGTCGTTTACAGCCGCACTATCCATAACTGATATTGACTCTGTTTTCTCTAGTGCGCACCAAAAGAGGATAATGTGTTACTGTGCAGATTAGAGGTGTCTCGGCCCAGATTATCCGTCATGTACCAGTTTACCAAACCCCGGAGGAGCAAGCAGAGTAAACTCCAATTAGGACATCTGATGTATCTTTGGTTGCTCTCCACAGAGCGGTACCACTGCTGCCCGATGTGGATTTTGTCATTGCGCAGTAACCAAGAATCCTCCGGTCTGCTTTATCTGAAAACTTTAAAGAGATTTCCTATTGTTTAAAGCGTACTCACCATTAATAATAACGGTCTTCATGATTTAGATTGGGGTGAAATTCAGATGCTGTATAAATCCAAGTCGAATGAATCCCAGCGTGTTCGGACACAGATAGGATATCCGCTGTTTATTGCAATGTATGGCTAATTGCAAATCCAGTGCACGGTGGGAGGCGGACAGCCTAGAGCACCCCTGCACCTTCAAACTTTAGCCGTAGGTGTTCCCGAGTGGGGAGCCACGTCTCCGGCTGCACCCGAGCTCAGTCATTTGGACGAGGGATTGAAAAATAGTCAGCAATAAACATCCAAATTGGGATCAGTAGACTCGACACACCAGTCGACACCTCCCCAAAAATAGGACGCGCCAACAGCTCCGGAGGTGAGCGCAATGTGTTAACGCAGAAGTGGAGACTTAACGGCACAGGCGTAAAATCAGTATCGGATCCATGTTTGGAAACAGCAGCACATATCCACTTTGCACCGCTGTATATTTTCCAGGAACACGGAGAAAAAGTGTGGTGGTTGCGCACGGATGTCGGCCGCACTGCTGAGCATCAGAGTGCGTTTACCACGACGGGGAGGAGTAGAGGGAGGGCGGGGCAGCGAGGTGCGTTTGGCGGAAAGAGGGAGAAAAGGGGACTGAGAGATTTTAGAGATGAATTTTTCATGGGAATGCATCACGCTGCAAAAAAACATCTACTTAGATTTGGATTTATTGAACTTTGTGTGTTTTTATTCCTGCTTTAACTAACACAAACTTAATAATCCTGACATTTCCCTGTGTGTGATTTTAATTTTTGCTGTTGTAATTTATTTTCTTCTGTTTGCTATTGTAGTAAAGTTTTTTTTTATTGCATGTTGCTACAGCTCTTTGGCTCGACCAGAAATCGTTTTTAAAATGTGTTGTATAAATAAAACTTGATTTGATTTGAATAATAGATAACGTACACAAACAGACATTTACTGGAAATATGAGTTGTTTTACATAACCGATGTAGGCTACTTCAAGAGTGAATCCGAGACTTAATGGACGATTCAGACTGTCATTTTTTGCAGTGCAGGGCTGCTCTATAATGAATGTTTTATGTGCAGAGGGTGGGTAGGAAGGTGACGTGAGGCGAATCTATTTGGATCGGACACGTCCAGGCACGCACATGCATACGAAAACAGGAACCACAAGACAGAAGAGAGCCTGGTCTGCTGGTGGGACCCACAATCCCTTCTGGGAATTGGATAATTTGGCCTTTCTGGTGTTGGGGTTGGAGTTGCCATCACTACCTGGGACTGTTGGGGAAATCTTCTCCTTTTTAGATTTAGATTTGAAGATAATATAACATTATAGAATCATCTACCACAAACACAAAAATGGCGATATTACAGCAGCAAATAGGGGACCGTTTAACAAAAAGAGGATTACAAGATACAAATAATAAAAACTAAATAGAATTCAGACCAATTCTGAAATATTATTTTTGATTAAATGTTTTCAATTTATGACATTCAATTATATACTTTTGCACATTATTCAATTATTATTATGATTATATACAATCTTATCTTACATCTTATCTTCAATTCAAGCAGAATTTTTTCTTCCTGCCTTTTCCTCTCTATATATTGAAAGTCAAAGTGCCTGGAAGCATAGCATGTCTTTGCAGAGAATCCCACATTAAACATTCAGTTTCCACGCATTGTATGGTTTCTTTTACAAAGTGATTAGACCATTGAGCAGCAGGCACGCTGTGGCAATGCTGATTGGACCATAGACCAGTTCACAATCGCTCTAGTCAGCAGCTTTGCTTGGTTTTCTGAAGCCCAGGAGAATTGGATTCACAGCAGCAGTGCTATTATCTTTAGGTACCACACGCCCCCTACCGGCAAACATAAAAATAGACCTTCAGCACCACAGACGGCAGCTTCTTCTGTGGATGATGAGTCCCTGCTCGGCCTATCAGACGGCAATGACTCATACTGTCTATTTGTTTGTACGACAGGGGAAAGGAACTATTGAATTCACCGTGGAGACACTGTTGTTTATATTAGTTTTTTCCCTATAAGGGAATGTGGAATATACCCACCTGCTGGTATAAGGAAATGTGGGGAAACCATCCACATTTGAAACTCAATCTATATCCTAGAATTGCATATTTTGGAATTGTGACAGACAATACTAAGTTGTTTGTATTAGGATGTGCACTTGCACACTATTAAATAAGTGTGTTTATCATATATTATATGTAGACTGAGACAGTTAAAAGCAAACAGATTACAATAGGGAGCTGGTGAATGGAAACCGCAGCCAGGTGGGTGGTGTAGTGGAGTAAAATGGGTGTATATACAGGCTAATCCCAGGCTTACAATTACCAATATTGAATCACATCAGAATATGTCAGTGAGCCACTCGTCTGTTATTTGCTCAAAGTGGAGACCGGCAGCGACAGATGGCCAGTAGAGACCCAGTCCAAAGCCGCCACAGCGACCTGCTGAGATCGAGGTCACCCCGCGAGAATAGGAAATGCTGTCACCTTTCACGGTCGTCTGTCTTCCCTACTTTATCTGAATGCATCCGTGCGGGCAAACACATGTGCGTGTGCATAATCCTGTCATGCATTTGTATGCTGTGTGCAGCCTGCCTCCTACACAAAACGACCAAATAGGTTCAGTGTTTCTCACAGAATTTGATTCTATTTATGGGGGCACCGCACCGCACCCCCCCAACGTTCTTGTTGCTCTGTGTTGCGTTGTTAATGAGTGAAACACACCGGAGTTGAGGATCTGTGGGGTTTATTCTCCCAAAAATATAATTTACAATTTAGGCATTTAGCAGACGCCTTATTCCAAAGCGATTTACAATGACCAATCACAGGGACATTCTCCCTGGATTAACCGAGGGCTAAGTACCTTGCTCAAGGGCACACTAGTAGTGGTGTTCCAGGCAGGATTTTAACTCGCAACCTTCTGATCATCAGCCCACCTTAGACCACAAAAAAAAATTGTGGCGGCCCGCCACAAATAAATCAATGTATGGGAAACATTTGATTGTTCAGCAGTTTATTACGACCCATAGTCACGTTTTAAAGTGTAGCACCTCTAATGTAAGAAACAACATGCTCCAGTTTATTGCAAACGCTCCGGAGGGTAGTTTATTCAAAAATAACCCTCTCTGGAAAATCCTAAATTCTAGGATAGTTTAAAAGGATTTTTGATTAGATTTCTAGCGAGAAGTGTATATTGTACTTTTACGCAGTGGATGTGTAGTTTGATAGATATTACGAAGATGATTTGAGGTCTCGCCAGGAGAATCCTCACAAAACAGTATTTCCAGTCTTGAAGTTTTATAATAAAACCGGAAGTATTCCCCACACTGTCAAATGATTACACAGTGATATCTGCATTACTCATCCTCCAAAAAACATCAGTTTATCCTTGTTAATTACACAATATTGATTGGTTTAAATTGTGTACAATGCTTTTGTGTTTTTAACCTTCGATTCGGAGAAACAAATAGTTTTTTCGGAGTTTAGACACTACAGAGTTTCCGAAGACACTACACTACCCAGAATCCTCAGCTATTGTTTGCGACTACAACATCCGCTTTCTTTTACAAACCCTGTGATTAGTAAGGGTATATGCAGGAATCCTGAAGTCAAATGTAATATCTTTTAAGACCTTTTTTAAGACCCTTTCCACACATTTTAAGACCTCATCGCAACTTTGAGTTCTAGACGGTTACATTGGCAACACACTTTACCTCACATTGACTATACACACTACAGTATTGATTGTAAGATAGCAAAACTAAACAGCTTGTGATAACTCCTTATCATAATTCAGATGAATTGTGTGACCAACCCAATGCAAGGTTTATTAGAAAAAGAAACCATTAGCAAGTATTTTATTTAGGCATTGTTCCCAAGAGATACAACAGACAGACTACTGAAGCCTCCTCTCCACATGAACTTCAACCTCTCTGTCATGGTCAGGTTTAATGCAGTACGCTGCTTTTTTGCTTCTGTAGACACACTTTGTGCTCTTTCATTCCTGTAAAACTCCTCAGAAACCAGTATTTGACCGATTAAAAAAACATTTGACAAAACTTTGAACTATGAAATATACTGTATTAAACTTTGGTGAGCTTCAGTGGGGTAATGCCATATAGGAGCTCCCTCACAAATACCCAGGGTTTAAATTGGGCTGGGGGTGTCCGGCCCAATTTATATGTTAAGACTTTTCTAGTTCTTAATATAGACTATATTTAGGGTTGATATGTGTTGACTTTACTTTAAAATAGCAGATCTCTGCCCGGATATAGTTTTTTTGGCTAAGTGAACGTGTGTCTCTTCCTTGGAGGAGCAGCATCGCCCGGACTCCGCTGCTGCTCTGTGGCTCCTCCGTGCAGAGAGTCTGCACTGCAGCGGTGTGTCAGTAATGTGCAGTCAGGGGAGGCACGGATTGGCCATCGGGAGACTTAAACGTCGCGACTTTCTGGCTAGCACTTAGCATGTGGGACCGGACAGCTTTGATACCCATCAGTGGCGCCCCAACACACTCTTTAAACTTAAAACTGTGTTGTCTCATTCTATATCTTGTGAGAAAATGATATAAATTTACATTAAAAATTCGACATACTCTTCCTGAGGAAGATATGAATAATCAACAGATTTAAACGGAATCTCCAACATTTTCATGTAGAAGATAAAATTGTGATTATACAAATTACATTTATTGAAATTTGAACCAGAAGATGAAGTCTCAAAGAAAGTTTTAAATGAAAGGACATAAAACAAAAAGGTGGATAATAATGAAATCTATCAAAAAGGTGGATAATAATGAAATCTATTAAATGTATATGTAAAGACATTTGGTCAAATGAAATGACACTGAGCCAGTGATAACAGCAACGCCAGCGTGGATGAAGCAGGTGCAGGTCTTTCTTCATGCCCCCCCTCCGTGCTGTCCCCTCAGAGGAAGTGGGAAAACGGGATAAGACCTCTGGACACCACGCTGTCTCAATGATCCACTCTGTTAACATGAGAGGAAAATAAATGTTTTAGGAAATGAAAAATATGAAGTTAACAAATAAAACACAGCTCAGGGACATTCATGGGCGGTAGGTTTTCCTACAAAGTTAACTCAGCCTCCATTGATTTTCACATCAAATTAGCGTGTTAATATGAATAAAATAAGCTATGATGGCTTATACTTGCATATCTCATGAAAGCCTGTTGGTAGAGTCAGGCACACGAGTCCGTTTGAGTGTATGCGCTGGTGTCTGAACGCTCACTCACTGCTAGCTATGTAGCTAACTGTTAGGCTACGCTTGCATTGTTATGGATCTAAAGGTAGCAAAAGCTAACTTTCATAGCACAGCTTTACTTCTCACTTAACACAATAAAGAAACAGACCATATACTGTAGTACAGCACAAACAACACAAATGATCAATACTTACATACATTTTCACTTGTAGTATTATAATAATTGAAATGCTGGTTCTTCTGGGGGTCTTCTGTCCACGCTCAGCTACTAGCAGTGTTGGGGATAACGCCATACTGTAACGCAACTAGTTACCTATTCCCATTAAGTAAAGCCGTTATAGTTACTGTGATTTAAATGGGTGCGTTACTGCCTTACGTTACATTATGTGATGGAACTGAACCGAATCTCCCTGCCGATGTAATTTACAGGCAAATACAGTGATGTCCTCTCACAGTACCATGGAAAAGTGAAAGTGACCAGAGAGGAGTGATGATTGGTTAACGCGGGGTAACATTTCAGGGTAAGCCAATCGGAGATAGAGTTGGGCGGGTCTTGCCTTATGGGGAAAATACACACACACATGAACACTTGCTAATGCTAACACACACACACACACACACACACACACACACACACACACACACACACACACACACACACACACACACACACACACACACACACACACACACACACACACACACACACACACACACACACACACACACACACACACACACACACACACACACACACACACACACACACACACACACACACACACACACACACACACACACACACACAAGTATCAGCGAGAGCAGCAGCGCATTTGCAACTTGGAGATATAACCACTACTAACGCGTTAGTCCCAACACTGACTACAAGTGCACTAATTAGAACTTGATTGTTGAGGCTACAATAAAGATGTCTAAACATATCTTTTCTGTTTTATTGTTCCACTACATTTCATAACGATAATTGCTACAATGATGGGGAGTTGTCTTTTCTCTTACTGTGCCACAGAACAACACAACAACTTGTATTTTTATTGTTATTATTTTGAAAGTAAAGTAAAGTAACTTGTTACAAGTTACTTTTATAACTTAGTAACTAATAAAGTAACTAGTTACTTTTTGAGAGCAGTAACTATAACTATTACTAGTTACTTTTTAAAAGTAACTTGCCCAACACTGGCTACTAGTGATGTGTCGGTCGTGAACGAGCCGATTCGTTTGAACGGCTCTTTGGTAGTGATGCTACGTATTGCGCCGAGGCTTCGGAGCGTGTGTCGAGTAATCCCCGAAGCTTTTTGTGAAGCATGTATCAAGGCTTGTATCGTTTTGGGCCAGTGACGTCATCGATGACAAACGAAGCCTCGCTGCCTGTCGATACAACCTGGTCTCACCAGAATGCGTGACTCCACCACGACTCCTTAACGCCACATTGCGTGGTGGAGTCACGAACTTTGCTACAGTTACGTGTCTGCACCACGCAAACAACCCCAATGTAAAGTGAATGAGGCTCCTTTGTCGTGGTGCACACACGCATTTCTACAACGTCCAGCAGTGAGCTTTTATTCTATAAAACGTTTTTAAAATCTACTTTAGAGCTTGTAGTAACTCACGGGAGGCTTCTTTTATTTTATTTGTATTCATAATCATTTGTATTTTTCGTCAGAATGTATTATGGCAACCCAGCTGTCTCCTAAAAATGACGTTCCCACAGAACTAAACTGCATTCTCAATTAGGTTTAGCAAGAAACGTATTTTCTCCCACGTTAAGTTCGTTATGAACGTATCCCAAATACGTTTATCTTCTAGAAACATATTTTCTCCCACGTTACGTTTCTTATGAACGTATCTTAAATACGTTTATTTTCTACATATCTTAGCCATTTATTGTCTTGCTTATAATAATGATAATAGTCATTTATAAATATCATTTTAGAGCACACATTTGAAATCAGTAGGCGAGGCTGTAATTTCGCCAGCTGTTACTCTCATGAGCGAGGCAGAAAATAATAGTTTTAACATGCCAAAAAGCTGCCGTGTCGTTTATTGCACCTCAAACATAAAAAAAAATCCAGAGTTATGTGTTTCTGTACTTCCTCTAAGAAGAAAGGACAGTAACAGAAGATCTCTGTGACGCCAGATGTGGTGTTGTTAATGCGATATGATATCCGAAAACAAATTCAGTTTAGGATGGCCGAAGACACTACACTACCCATAATCCCCAGCTGTCGTTTGGGACTACAGTCCTGTTGACAAACCCCGTGATTAATCTTCAAACTCTGGAATTGGATGTTGGTGTGGCAGTGCGCCAATGTTACGCCGAGCGTCAAGCTCTTTGAAATGGAACGAAACCACGGCAGACTATTCAAAACTGGACTCTAACGGCCCGTCTACACTACAGGCATCGAAAAATGCTTTCAACGCTTCGCCCATTCACTTGAATGGGGTGACCTAGGAGATTTTTAATCTTCGCCGAACTGCATTGTGGGGAGCATGGCATGGCTTTGCAAGCATCACGAGCATCTATCGGCATCAAAAGTTGAACAATGAGGCTCGATGCTTGGCATCAGCCAATCAAATCCCGTTTATGCAAATCCCGCCAGTGCAAGCGCAGCCAATCAAACCGCGTGCAAGCTGGGAGAGCCAGACCGCAGTTCATTTCCTCATATTCCAAACGAGATATTACGTTAGCAAATCACCCGGTTCTTTACGACCGGAACTATTTACCGGGATACAAACCGGAGGAACCAGGCATGGAGGGAACTGATAGTTTTTTCGCCTGTTTGGAGAGTTTATATCCAGTTTACTTCGTTTTAACATTGCTATTGCTTTGTATGTCGGGGGCGGGAGATTGATGTGATTGGTTGCTCGCAAAAAATCGCCAAGCTTCAGACACGCCCAGCTTCAAGATTTTTTCATGCCTGTAGTGTAGACGGGCCGTAACGCCCCCCCGGAACATGCTGACTATTGTGTTTCGCAACATGTTCTCTATGGCACGTCTCTACTGGGAATTGTAGTTTTAAAAGACGTTTTCGTTTTAAAAAAATATATATTACTAATATAAGTAAATTAGGTAACATTATATAATTAATATTACTATTTTTTTTTAAATATTGAAGTTAAAAGCATAAATCTGGTGCACTTTGAGAGCAACATTAACCCTACCTTAATAATACCTTTAAGCAGACAAAAGGCACTGGAGAACACTTATTCATTAACATCCTTTAATGAAGCAAACTAATGCCTTAACTCACTCAAATACAGTCGTTTACTTATTTCGGTGAAACGAATGTGCGTAGAGTTTTAAAGGATGCGGATAGTCTCACCTTGGTTCTGGCGCATTGCTTATCGTTTTATAGATCTATTCTCATCCACCATCTTTGTTTGTGACGTAAAGAGTGTAGGAGTCACGTTTCTGAATCGGACACTCTGAATGGATGCAGTCACAGCCAATCAGAGTCTGATTCAGAGGGTTGCCTGTCAGTTCCGTTGCTATGGTTCCGTTGTTAAGTGTACTGAAACGAGAGCCGGTATAATTCCAAAACAATATAAAAATTGGAATACGTTATTTTAGTGTCTTAAAGGTAGACTGAGGTATGAAGGGTTAACGTTACATCTTAGGATAATTTTTAGTCATGTTCTGTATACTAGAGATGTTAAGATTCACCGATTCGCATCGGTGCACCGGCATAAACGTTCAAGATGCGAGTGCACCGGTTGAAAGAGTGCACATCGGCTACAGTTTGGGTTGAACCGGGTTGAACTCGCGATGCATCGATTGCGTAGCGTCTTTGCATCGGTAAAAAAACGATTAATTCATATAAAATCCCCTCATCTTGTCAACGCTCAGCAGAGACGATCTTTGATATTTGCTTCGCCACTACGGAGAACGAGAGTCTCAGTTATCAACACACACGGAAGTTGAGGAGAAAGAGAAACACAGCGCACCGAAAAATACCTACAAACGTTTGGCAACACTTCGGATTGTTCAAGAAAGTCATTTATGCTATATAGTTGACCGCAGGTCATAGAGAGTAATAAGGTATCCGTAGACCTTTGTATGAGGTATCTTTATTACTTAACAGGTCTACAGCCATGATACATAGATCCGTCCTAGATGCGGACTTGCATACACACAGTATCACTCCGCAGCCGCACCCCATCAGCAACGTCCTGATGGTATATGTGCGCGGCACTATTACTACAGACGGTCAACTTGAAAAATCACTCGCAAATTGTTAACGATGCCGAGCCGCTTTAAAGTACACAAGTAGTACGAGGAACTTAGCGACGCACATAAAGATGCGACGTGGGGTCTGCGGCTGAAAAGAGAAACCTGAAAGTGAGACATATGAGTTAAATCACTCAGTGAGGTGTTCTGTCAGAGAGAGGTGTTTAGCTTACAGCAGCCTGTGACGGCCAATAATAATTTAAATGTCTTCCTTACTGTAAGCAGTTATGAAATACCTGTTTGTGAAAGGTTATTTGTTTTCTTTATTGTTCAGATAGAAACCACTGCTTTCTGCTCACTGGTGAGTTGGCCTCTGAGTGTTAAGCACATCAGGCTTGCAGCTGTATGGGCATTGCTCTATGGTAGCTGTTATTTGCACATTGTTAATCATGAGCAATGCATCCTTAAATTGTTTAACTGTGAGGTGTTATACAATCGTACTGTACTCTGGAGAGCTTTTAAAGGTAAACAAATAAACGGCATGATGGGATGTGCACTACCAAATATGTAAAGCACTTTTTTGTTAATGTATGATTTGCTGCATATAAGGAATAAAACAAAAATCCTCTGTCGTACCATATTGAAGTATCATTATTTTTGCATCGTGTTGAATCGCATCGTATCGCCCCGAATCGCATAATGTTGAATCAAATCGTATCGAACTGTATCGCAACAGGGGTGAATCGTATCGTATCGCATCGCCTGGTGTTTCAAAGGTATCGTTAATGTATCGTATCGTGGCAACGTATCGAGATGCGCATCGCATCGGCCTCGGTGATGGAGATGCATATCCCTACTGTATACGTACTAAAATATAAGGGTATAATTAGTGTGGTTACTCCATGTTTACTAGCTATAATATTAACATTACATCACTCTTTTTCACTTCTTACTCAGTAAGCCAGACTGCAGATATCACCATTAGATTCACAAACCTGAAACATTATCCATTTCTTCACGACTGGTGATGAGATTGTTGTCAGCTGCTGATACTACTGCTGCTGCTGCAGCTTGTGGCGCCTTTTTCAATGAAAATAACTTTATAGGCTATTAGCTTAAAACTTGTCAGGCACTGGCAGAGCCATATGGCGATGGGCACTAGGAAGGATCACTTCTTCTTGAGGGCAGGGAAGGTTACGCAGTACGCAGGCTACTGTCCCGCAGCGGCTGCCTCTATGGTGGACTCCGGTACTGCACATTACTCCCGAGACGTTTTAAAAAATATATATATTTTCTTTTTTCTTTTTCTTTTTTTAAGTGAAACATCCGGGGCTTTTCAGAAAACATCCGGGGCTTGAGCCCAAGTAGCCACCCCCTAGCGCCGCCACATTCATAAGAAACGTAATGTGGGAGAAAATATGTTTCTAGAAGATAGAAAATAAACGTATTTAAGATACGTTCATAACGAACGTAACGTGGGAGAAAATAAGTTTCTTGCTAAACCTAATTGAGAATGCAGTTTAGTTCTGTGGGAACGTCATTTTTAGGAGACAGCTGGGTTGCCATAATACATTCTGACGAAAAATACAAATGATTATGAATACAAATAAAATAAAAGAAGCCTCTCGTGAGTTACTACAAGCTATAAAGTAGATTTTAAAAACGTTTTATAGAATAAAAGCTCAATGCTGGACGTTTTGAAATGTGTGTGTGCACCACGACAAAGGAGCCTCATTCACTTTACATCAGCCGCGTTCACACCACAGTACTTTTCCCACTTTAGTTCCGATATAGTTCCGAAATGTCGCGTTCACACCAAAAAGAGCCGGAACTAAAATTAGTTCATGAGAACCTTTTTACCCCCTTTTCCGTCCCTGCTAGAGAGCAGGGACTTTCGTGGGAGAAAAAGGTTCCTATTTCTAATTGGCTGGGCGGATTGCAAACCACGCCCCGTAAAACTCAAAAACAGTTTGGTGAAGCCGTCATTTTATTATCCTAGCATTAGCATTATTAGCATTAGCCCAGCGCAGAAACGCAGAGAGACTAACTTATGGCAAAACAAAATAAAACATGGGAGCGGTGGAGATGAGGAGGTGTCGGCGTTCTGGCGATTTACTCGGAAGGCTTCAGTAGAAGCTGCTGGGAGTCCCAGCAGCTGTGACTGAAGCCAGTCCCCAACTCCGGGGACTTCCGGCCGGGGACTTCGGGTGGCAGTATAAGGCGTGAAGTTGTTTGCGGCCTGCCAGTAAACCCAAAGCAGAAGAAGAAGAAGTGACGTCAGCGGCTTCATTTGCCTAATCCACCCCCAGGGACTTATTCCGGTGTGAACGCGATCTGTACTTAGTTCATCAGAACTAAAGAGTTCTGATGAACTAAGTTCTCATAAACCTTTGTGGGAAAAGTACTGCAGTGTGAAAGCGTCTATTGGGGTTGTTTGCGTGGTGCAGACACGTAAAGGTAGCAAAGTTCGTGACTCCACCACGCAATGCGGTTTTAAGGAGTCCTGGTGGAGTCACGCATTCTGGTGAGATCAGGTTGCTCTCAGCTACTAGTGATGTGTCGGTCGCGAACGAGCCGATTCTTTTGAACGGCTCTTTTGTAGTGATGTTACGTATTGCGTCGAGGCTTCGGAGCGTGTGTCGAGTAATCCCCGAAGCTTTTTGTGAAGCATGTATCAAGGCTTGTATCGTTTTGGGCCAGTGACGTCATCGATGACAAACGAAGCCTCGCTGCCTGTCGATATCACGTAACTGCTTCAGGAAGCGATTCAGATCGGTTGAACCGTTGAACCACAACGCTCATAATACCCATGGTGACATAATAAGAACCATATTACCCCTCCTGTACCCGGGCCCGCTGGTGACACGATGGAATTAAAAGAGCTCAGAACCCCACTTATATAGAGGTCGGAACATGTCATAAGTATAAATAGATACAAGCATAAATAAATGTAGGAATAAAAACATGAATAAATAAATGAATAAATACAGGAATAAATATCTTACAGTGTTTTCAGGGAGATTCAGCGTGTGTGTGCTGTGGCTCAGCTGGAAAGCTGTTGACTCACGACCGTAGGGTCCCTGCCTGGTTCAACGACTCGTCAATACGTCTTTTTTGTTGTTTATAAAAGCTACATCTAAATGAGATAATGTAGTTAATAAAGATATTCTTTGATATGGTTTAGCCTTTCTCAGGCTACAACATGGTTAAGTTTATGAATATTACTAAGGAATACAAATCCCTCTTTGCAATGTTTACCAGCCTCCTTAGGCTTTTCAATCACAATCAACTGGAATAAAAACAACATTGTTAACATGAACATATGATTTTATGTTCGTTGTTTAGAGTTATTCTAAGGCTTTACTCATTGGGAACTCGGTATGAGATACAGCACACTGTTGAGATGTCCAATCTGCCTGTTTTACACACTTTGACCAACAGGGGGTTTGTGTTCAAATGAAGCCCATGATGAAGCCTCATGAGAGGAACCCTTTTGCGAACCAATTGGCTGGAAAGCTTCAAAACTTCATAAGGCTTCATCTCGCCATCACTACTCTTTGGTATGAACCTATGGTATGAACGAGGGGAACCGAGTCGTACTTGGTGAGAGCCGTTCTTGTTATCGTTCAATCGTTTGTCCGCACTCACTGCATGCCAAAATCCACTCGCCTTTTAAAAAGCTTGATTTTGTTCCCCAAAACGTATTCTGTGAAGACCCGCCCCTACTCCGACTGTATCTATCTCCGACACGGAAGCCCTGTCTGCTCCTCACATGGATGTATAATAAGAACTGGATACAGCGTGGGAGGCGGGGCCTCATTCATTCCTATGAGAGCTGCACATTGGCGCATGATGATAAAATGGCCCAACTTTTGAGAGAGCGAAACGTCACAGATTACCCGGCATGCCTGAGAAGTACCCGTATGTGCGCTCATAGCGCATGCGCAACTTTAACCAAAATGCTCATTCACATCAAGCACGTCAATTTGCGTACACGTAACAGCACCGCGCGTTCATGACAGCATGGTAATGATTAGTTATTATGATGGATTTGATATTAACGAGGCGGCAGTTAGCAGCTAGCAGCTAGCTAGTAATTATGCTAATGTAAACATCAATCGTTACTTATATTACGCTGTAACAGGATCTAGTGATATCCAAGCAACAGAGCTTCATTTAGCATATATATATATATATATATATATATATATATATATATATATACAGTGCAATAAACTTCTTAGTGCAATAAGAAGCTACAGGGACGTTAATCTAACGTCGGTAATATTAACTTTATCAACATCTACGGTACAAGGGGGCGAGCTCCAACAAGCCGTTTAGGACAGAGAGTGAATACCAGGTTTCAGCACGATGAGTGAGATGGGGTTGGAAAAACGCAGTTGGATGCACTTCAACCAAAACCCAGGCAGTGATAAAGCGCACCATTTGTAAAGGCAAAATATCCTTTAAAGTAGGGTCAACAAATAATCTCGTACGCCACTTAAAAACACAGTATCTAATATTAAGAGTAGCATGAATTTCATTCAAGGCAAGGCAACTTTATTTACTCAACACATACAGAGGGTAAATTCAAAGTACATTCACTGACATAAATATGGCGCCACCTTGTGTCATGTTTACAATGCAGATTATTGACATTAGGTCTGGCGAAACAGTCAATCATTATCCTGGTGATTATTTCGCAGATAAACCTAGTAACCCCGCCCCTTTTAAAAAACGGCTCTTTTGAACGGCTCTTTGAAAGGAACAGAGCCATAAGATCCGGCTCCCTTCAAAGAGCCATAAATCCCATCACTATCAGCTACCGCACCACAGCTGCCTGCACTGTACAATCGCTGGAGGACTGGGCTGTCACTCAAAAACTGAGTAGCCAATGGGGACGCACCCCTGAAAGTCCCGCCCACCTGGGAGGTTTGTGTCACAATCTCAAACAAAAAGTGAAGGAGTGCAAATGAGAGTGCTGCAGCGAGAGCAAAAGTCTGATCATTGAGAAACAAGAACTGCAAACAAAAACCTATGTTAAAACAAAGAAAAAATACTTCTAGTTTACATGATTATGTAGCGTGGTACAGAGTACTCATCAAAGTCCTCAATTCCCTCCTCACCTCTGCTGACACCGGTTCCCTCAACATCCTCATCCTCCTTGACCTGAGTGCAGCCTTCGATACCGTGAGCCACACCATCCTGCTTACCCGACTCCGGGATATCGGTATCGAAGGTACTGTACTCAGGTGGCTCCAGTCCTACCTCTCCGACAGATCCCACTTCATCTCCCTCAACAATCACTCCTCTACCACAGCTTCAGTCACCCAAGGTGTTCCCCAAGGTTCAGTACTCGGCCCCCTCCTCTTCATCATCTACATCCTCCCCCTTGGTCAGATTCTCCGCCATCACAACCTGGACTTTCACTGCTATGCTGACGACACACAGATCTACCTCAGCACCAAATCCCCCCACAACCCCCCTCTCACACACATCGAATCCTGTCTGACTGCAATAAAATCCTGGATGCAACACAACTTCCTCAAACTCAACAGCAATAAAACTGAACTCCTCCTCATCGGCTCCAAATCCACCCTCAGCAAAACCCCCAATCTGACACTCACCATCGATGGCACCCCTGTTTCCCCCTCCACCCAGGCATGCAACCTTGGCGTGATATTCGACCCCACCCTCTCCCTCGACCCCCACATCCGCCAAGTTGTAAAAACCTAATTTTTCCACCTCCGCAATATCGCCAAACTCCGTCCCTCTCTCACCCGCCCTGCAGCTGAGCGACTCATTCACGCCTTCATCTGCTCCCGCCTTGACTATTGCAACTCACTCCTCTTCGGCATCAGCACAACATCCCTCAACAGACTCCAGCGTGTCCAGAACGCAGCCGCCAGACTCCTCACCCACACCAAATCATGGCATCACATCACCCCGGTCCTCAAAGAACTCCACTGGCTTCCCGTCTCACACCGCATTCACTACAAACTCCTGGTCCTCACCTATAAAGCCCTCCACCATCTGGCCCCCCCCTACCTCACTGACCTCTTCATCCTCTACCAACCACCCCATTCCCTCAGATCCACCTCAGCCGGTTTGCTCTCAATCCCCAAGGCCAAACTCCGGAGCTTCGGGGACAGAGCCTTCTCTGTGGCAGCCCCGAAGCTCTGGAACTCCCTCCCCCAAGACCTCCGTGAGTCTGATTCCCTCACCCTGTTCCAGTCCCGTCTCAAAACCCACCTCTTCAACTCTGCTTATCCTTAAACCCGCCCCTCCCCCCTCTGAACCAACATCCTCCTGACTGCTTTTCTGTTTTTGTTTTGTTGTTTTTTTTGTTTGTGTTTTTGTTCTTGTTTTGTTTTGTTTGTCGACCTGACTCATAATGTAAAGCGTCTTTGGGTCTAGAAAAGCGCTATATAAATCCCATTTATTATTATTATTATTATTATTATTAGAGTGAAGTAGCCCTCCACTACACATTTAATTTGAAAGTCTTTTATTTTGTTCTGCAAAGAGCAAAAATATGTATCTTATTATCACAGTTCGCCACACACACACACACACACACACACACACACACACACACACACACACACACACACACACACACACACACACACACACACACACACACACACACACACACACACACACACACACACACACACACACACACACACACACACACACACACACACACACACACACACACACACACACACACACACACACACACACACACACAGACTTCACTCAAGTGTGTGCTTACGTTCTCGCAACGTATTCACTATACTAACACAGAAACATAATGAACATCTGCATCAACATCCAAACAATAATCATGTCTATTGCATTGCTATTCCAGACCAGTTTCATCTTGTACATTCAATATCAATTTGTTGCTCCGATACACAGTCAGCCAATCATGTCTACCGAACATTGTCACATTAACCAAATCAATTATGTATCTCTTTTAACTTATTTATTTATTTATCTATTAACTATACACGAGCAGTCCGGGCTCTTTAGACCGGCTCATAGTTCTACTCTCCCGCCTCATACTCGCTCAAGCTAACCAGGCCACCAGTGCTAACTACTGGCTAGCCATTTTCAAAATGTTACGTTTGCTGAACAAGTAACGTTCATAAACACTACTACATAAAGTCCAACCGGCATCATAAACTCACACATACTATATTCAGCCATCAATTACACAATTCCAACTCTCCGTTCTTTTCTTTTCTTTTGGGAGGATAAGCTGTTGTTTATCTCCTACTTTCCTAAAGAGAATTCCCTCCTCATTGACATTCAACTTTGCCCACTGTCTCATTAATACTCTGACGTCTGCCGGTTCTGCTTTCAGAGCTCCCCTTGACGGGTGCTGATTGTCCCTCTTATAATGCAGAACTTGGCCTATGACAGGATCTCTCTCCTGACTGTCTCGTATCTGTTCTGGTGTCAGGGACTTGGATCGAGGGTGTGCACTCACATCTCTCACTAAGTCTAGTGTCTCTATGGGGACTGTTGCTACCCAGACCGAGGGGGTGTCTCCCTGCACACTGACTCCCTGCACTGCTGCACTGAACACCTCTTGACCCACCTCCTCTGTACACTGTGTCATGAACGCATTAATGTCTAATGGCATGCGGGATAGGCCATCCGCATCTGCGTTGGTCTTTACCAGCCTATACTTAATGGAAAAGTCAAACTCGGACATCTCCCCCACCCACCTATGACCTTTAGCATTAAGCTTAGCTGTTGAGAGGATATAGGTTAAGGGATTGTTATCTGTATATACTACAAAGTGTGGGGCATGATAAAGATAATCCCGAAACTGTTCACATATTGCCCATTTTAGTGCTAAAACTCTAATTTTCCCGAGTGCATGTGATAGTTCTTTTCCGGTGGTGTTAGAGTCCTGGAACCATAGCCTATAACTACCATCTTACCATTCTGTCTCTGATACAGTACTGCTCCCAACCCCTCCTGGGATGTGTCTGTGTGGAGAACGAATGGTTGGGTCATCTCTGGGTACCCAAGAAGGGGAGGCTCTACAAGCTTGTCTATGAGAGAGTTCAATGTCCTTTGGTGGTTATCTGTCCATTATATAGGAGTGTTAGGTGGGAGGTTCCCTTTCTTCCTGGTAGTGGCCCTGACCTTCTCTCTCTTAATTTGATCAGGTGTTGTTGAGAGCAGCTGGTAGAGAGGCTGGGCTATTCTGGAGAAGTTTGGGATGTATGTTCGGTAGTATGAGAGGAATCCCATTACTCTTCTCAGCTCTCTCACTGTTGTAGGTCCTTTCTCCTTTAAGGCTTGGACTGGAGCCACCTGAGATGGGTCCATAGTGTAGCCCTGTCCAGACACCATCCGTCCCAGAAATCTCATTGTTCTCTTCAACACCTCACACTTGCGGGGGCTGAGTTTAACCCCGTGCCCCTGATATCTCTGTAACACAGTTCTCAGGTGCCCAACTGGTCCTCAAAGCTGGAGCTATGGACCAGATTGTCGTCCAGATACAGTTGACATATTTCATCTCTCAAGCCACGCAAACAATCTTCCATGTACCTCTGGAATTCCGCGGGCGCCGCACTCAACCCGAACGGGATTCGGACCCACTGGTACAGACCCCAGGGGGTTATGAAAGCTGTCAGGGGCTGGCTCTCCTTGTCCAGGGACCCCTGATGATAGGCCTTCCCCTGGTCCAGTACAGAGAATCAGGAGCTGCCAGTGAGGAAGTCCAGCATGTCTTGGATTCTGGGTATGGGGTGGCGATCAGGGACTGACTTTTTGTTCAGTTCTCTGTAGTCACAACACAGTCTTAAAGTCTCATCCTTCTTCCATACGCACACGACCGGTGTGGCGTACGGAGAGTGTGAAGGAGTAATCCAGCCCCGATTCAATAAATCCTGGATATACTCTTTCACCTCCTGGTGGGCTTTGGGACTGCCATGTACGTTTTTCTTACTGGGGTGGTGTCGTGCAGCGTGATGTGGAGTTTCAGTGAGGGGATTGAGCCGATGTCGTCATCATCGTATGCGAACGCGTGACACTCCTCTCTCAGCAGCTGTTTTGTGATCCTCTTTTGCTCCTCGTTTAAGTGACTAAGGTCGACCGGAGGGTCCCACCAGGCGGGTTTATGTTTTTTTGAGTTGTCACCTGGGGCTGATGCGGTGTTAGTTGGTGATTTTAATCCCTCTCCTCCGGTTATCTGCTCAACACTGGCAACATAGGCGGTTTTGACTGTTTGCAGGTGACCAACAACAGTGCGCTGAGTCAGGGTTACACTGTATTTGTTTGTGTTGGCGATGGGGACTGGTACATAACCTGACCTTTTTCTGGGGACCCTGACTAAACCCTCCTCTATCACCACCCCCTCTGGCAATGTCGGCTCTTCACTTGGGACTAGAAGCAGGTCTTGGCCATGATACTGAGCCCCAGTGTTGACATTAACATACACTGTGGTGATCTGTTCAGCGCCCAGAGTGATTGTTCTTTTTCCTGTGTGTACCATTCCTACACCTTCCTCACTAATAGGGGCATGGATAAGCTGAAGCACTGCTTGTGCTGTCTTGACTGTTATCTGGAAGGCTTGACACACAGTATGGATGGTCTCTGTCTTTGTTTTCTGACTACCCTCTCCTGTTATTTCCTCTATCACGTTGTAGCCAATAATGGGCTCCGCTGCTACGTGTGGGTCACTTGACACTAAAATAGGTACTAGAAGTGGCTTTGTCCTGGCGGATTCTTTCCCTAGTCTAAACTCTACCTCCACCCAGCCCATGAAGGGAATCTCTGTCTGGTTGGCTACCACTCCCAACAAAATGTCTGAGCCTAACAATTCACTGAGAGGTCGCACCGTGCTGTGTGGTAAGTGCAGCTTTCTCCATTCTTCATTCATGATGGTCGCCTGCGCGCCTGAGTCCCATAATGCTACTACTGGAACGTATCCAGTGTGCAGTATGGACAGTGTGTCTCTTCGAAATCAACTTGATGAGTTTTTCCTTGCGTCGTGGTGGGAGGTAGTTGACTGATGAGATTTGAGGCGGTGCGGGAGGGGGGACAGGTTGCTGCATGTTGAGACTGGATGATTCACGGGCTACCGAGGGTCCCGGCTCGGCAGCCGGGTCTCGTTTCCCTGCTGCTCTCTGGCCCATCGACATCCTCTGGAGAGATGCCCCTCTTGCCCACACTTAAAGCAAAGTCTGCAGGAGTCACCTATCTGAGCTTCCTGACACGCCCTACAACCCCTGGGCCGACTACAGCTGGGTGTGAACGTTTTCTCTGTCGGTCTAGCTTGTGTGGCCTCCACTGTCTGTAACATCAACTTCTTAATTTCTAGAACCTCCGCCCTGAGCGCTCCTATTGGGTCTGTCTCTGTCTTGGGTCCCTGACTTTTCTTACTCTTTCCCCCTGCTTCACGGTGAGTAACAGTGTCAACTGCTGCCGCTGAGGCGTCAGGTGGATACGTCTCCGCCTGCACTTCACTGACTCTTGGGGGCTTGTTTATGACTAACTTTCTCAGTTTTATTTGTCTTTCTTGTTCTAAGTTTGCAGCCTCACTGATTCGCTCAATTAACACCTCATCTGTGACAGTACGGTCACTGAGATACAGCTTGAACTGGAACTTAACTGCATCACTGTAGAGACCAATCTCTATGGAGCGGAGGAATTCTTTATGAATTAGCGCTGGGCTAAACTGCTCACCTTCCTCACCTGCATCATCATCACTGGCTTTACTCATTAGCTTCTCTTTCAGTTCTATTGCTCTGAATAAGAAATTATGCGCTGTCTCTTTTGGATCTTTTGTCATGTTCATCAGGCGATGCAGTAGGTCGGAGGAGAAGTCCACTTTGTAGTAACCCTTGAGTATGGTCTTGAGGGTGTGCAGCGTCAGCTCTCGCTTTATTTCCAACATCTCTCACAGATGAAGACCTGGGCTCACAGCACGTGTGACTGCTTCAATGATCTCCGCTTCTCCATGTCCTTTCCGCTGTCCAGACTCGATCGGGTTGATGAGGCTTGTGTAGGACAATTTGTCCTTTTGCCCCGCTTCACCAATCTGTCCAATTATCCGGAACTCCCGCCTCAGCGTCACCTCGGGCAGTCTGATTGGTGCTGTGGTGGCAGTCCTTGTGTCCTCTACCTTTGCGGTCACGCTGGCAGGCGCAGTGTCTCCTCCTGCTGCTTGTGACTCCTCCTGCTGCTCGTGTCTCCTCCTGCTTATTGTGTCTTCCGCTTGATCTTTTCCTCCAACGCCCCGATTTCCTCTTCCATCTGCTGCTGTAACTTCTGGTACTGCATTTTCAACTTCTCTAACTCACTTGTCTCCTGAATTACAATCTCAGCCTCAGTTTCCCCTGGTGTCGGCTTCAGAGAGGCCAGGTAGGACAGCACATGCTGCAGATACTGCTGATACGACTCTGCGGACTCTTCATCCTCCTCGATTTCATCTAACGTTGTCTCCACCAACCTGTTGAGGGTGCGTCTTGTTTTGCTGGCAAACCCCCCAACAGGTGCGTTACACTTTAGATGCTCACACAGGGAAATGAGCTCCCTCTCCTCCAGCGTCAGCAGTATCCTGTTTACTTCGTCCCTTGCTTCCTCCATGGTCCTCCTCTGCTCGTCCGTCTATGCTTCTATGCGGCTGGGCGTGGGGCTGAATCTAACCATCCTCTGCTACCAAAATATGTAGCTTGGTACAGAGTGAGGTAGCCCTCCACTACACATTTAATTTGAAAGTCTTTTATTTTGTTCTGCAAAGAGCAAAAATACGTATCTTATTATCACAGTTCGCCACACACGCGCGCGCGCACACGCACACACACACACACACACACACACACACACACACACACACACACACACACACACACACACACACACACACACACACACACACACACACACACACACACACACACACACACACACACACACACACACACACACACACACACACACACACACACACACACACACACACACACACACACACACACACACACACCGTGACTTCACTCAAGTGTGTGTTTACGTTCTCTCAACGTATTCACTATACTAACACAGAAACATAATGAACATCTGCATCAACATCCAAACAATAATCATGTCTATTGTATTGCTATTCCAGACCAGTTTCATCTTGTACATTCAATATCAATTTGTTGCTCCGGTACACAGTCAGCCAATCATGTCTACCGAACATTGTCACATTAACCAAATCAATTATTTATCTCTTTTAACTTATTTATTTATTTATCTACTAACTATACACGAGCAGTCCGGGCTCTTTAGACCGGCTCATAGTTCTACTCTCCCGGCTCACGCTCGCTCAAGCTAACCAGGCCACCAGTGCTAACTAATGGCTAGCCATTTTCAATACGTTACGTTTGCTGAACAAGTAACGTTCATAAACACTACTACATAAAGTCCAACCGGGATCATAAACTCACACATAACATATTCACCCATCAATTACACAATTCCAACTCTCCGTTCTTACCTGCAAAGAGCAAAAATATGTATCTTATTATCACAGTTCGCTACACACACACACCCTGACTTCACTCAAGTGTGTGTTTACGTTCTCTGAATGTATTCACGCGAGACTTCTCTTTGTCCCCGAACACAGTGTAGCGAACGCGCCCTCTGCTGGTCGGAGTTAGACACTACATACTGCTAGATAACACGACATTTTTCAAACAATAAACCAACCATTCCTTATCAGAAAACACACAGACAATTCTCACCACACTGTGAACATAAGCTGTACTAAATGCAAATCATGTTAAACATGTAATTACTAATAATGTAGGTATATCAACCCACTGATGGCTCTGTATGCCACAATTACACAAATTATTTGTTTGCAATTTAGTTTTATTTTTTAAATTTTCTTTTTCTTTTAAACTCATAGTTTTGCTTTATACTGAGAAAGTGTTGCTTTATTTTTATGATACAAAACTAATCCCATACATCTGGTGCTAGCTGCGCTAACGGATATAAGAAGTAGATGTTTCTACAACCATGGTGGAGGAGAGCTTTCCTGTCAGACTGACGGCCCCTACACACTGCGGCGTGCATTGTCGCTTGCTGGCGGGGGGGGCTGAAACTCAACCAACAACCAATCACATGAATCTCCCGCCCCAGACACACAAGCATGCGGTTTGGTTGGCTAGAGCTTGCACTGGTATATGATTCGATTGGCTGACGCCTCCGTCGAAGCGGCAAAAGTAGAACATTGCTCTACTTTTGCAGCGAGCACCGCGAGAGAAGCTACGCTTTGCTCCCACAATGCAGTTCGGCGAATCGTGACGTCACCCCATTCAAAGTGAATGGGCAGAAGCGGCAACGCACGCCGCCGTGTGTAGGGGCCGTGAGAGGCTCTCTGACTCTCTGACGGGACGTCCATACAGCGGCGTGCGTTGAAAGCTTCACCATTCACTTTGAATGGGGTGACGTCACTTTTCGCCAAACTGCATTGTGGGAAGCGAAGCGGAGCTTTGCTGGTGTGGCTCGCTGCAAAAGTTGAGCAATGTTCAACTTTTGAAGCCTTGGCAGAAGTGTTATCTCAGTGGGTCTCAAACAAATGTGTGTTTACAAATTATGTAAACACATATTTCCAAGGCACTTCTTTATAATTATTAGGATAAATAAAAACAGGTTTGAAATCATTTCAATGTAGCCTATACTATAGGACAGTAAACCAAAAAATATCGTTTAAAGTTGGTGAGATCCAAAAATATGCATAAATTAATAAATATTAACAGGTAAAATAAGATATAAATGAAAAACAAAAATGAAATAAGTTACATTTATTTATCATTGGCTATGGTAGGTTATTGGTTATGTTCACATACTTATTTGATTATTAAAATATAAACTGATCTTTTTCATATGGGTGTTTTAGAGTTGTATCCCCTAGATCAGGTCTCTAGTAATTGTGTGCTCAAAGTGCACCAGATTGAAGCATTTTACTTTAAAATGTTCAAAAATCTTCCCGGCCCCGGACCCCCCTAGAGGATGTGACGTCCACCCCCCAATTAAAACATGTTCATACAATACTGAATACATTTGAAGCCATTTTGACGTATATGACCTATGTCAATAAGTTTCTGTTTTTGTAGTGTATTTGTCTTTTGTAGAGATTTTTCATTTATTCTTTATATATAAAATCTCGCCTAGGGCAGCAAATTGGCTAGAACCGGCTCTGGTACTAGGCCTCAAGAGCCTTTCTTGTGCTGACAGACACATAGAAACAAATTGGCGGGGCGCACTTCGCACACACTAAAAAATTCACATCAATATACTTAAGTTATTATAATGTGATTTTAAGTTTGCACATCTTTAAATTATAATTTTTTCCAAGTTTTCAGTTTAGAATTTAATGCATAAAACATTTTTTTTCTAAATTTAAAAAAACGAGATAAAAAAAACTAAGTTAAAATCTTGTTTTTAATGCCCCAAGAGCAATAAAAACACTTGAGTGAGCTTTCATAATTCATGCTTGAAAGGGTTAACTTCCGCTTTTACGTAAATAACGATTACAGCCGTTATAATGCATTAAATAAAAAGTAATGAAAGAGAATATGAGGAGAAAAGGCGTGTGGAGTTATACGTCTAAATCCTCATTTTTAAGCGATATCGGACATAGAAGACCGAGGTGGGAGGTCCCCCTGCGTTGCCAGCCGCCATTGAAGAGGAGGAGCCAAATGATGAGATATATAGATTGGTGATGGAGCTTTGTTTGCTCTCTTCCCACGGCCCGGTGGCGTCTATCGTTATTCCAACCCAGTTTAGATTTAACCACGCCACTTCCGCATTACGCGTGAACGTAGCTTTAGCTTCATAGACTTCATCTTCGGCAGTTATAGCCATAGCGGTCGCGGTAAAGCAGGAATAGTTGTTTTTTGTCTTACTGGTGTTTTATCATCTCAGCTGGTGTAAGTATTGGCATTATTTAATGATACTATTTTATATATATATATATATATATATATATATATATATATATATATAGGCCTACACACATTTATTCATTTATAAACATATATATATATAAACACACACTCTAAGTATTAGCATTATTTAATGATACTATTTTATATATATATATATGGCTACACACATTTATTCATTTATAAACATATATATATATAAACACACACTTATATGTACTCACACATGTATTTATTCATTTATACACAGATGTTTACTGGTGTTTTATCATCTCAGCTGGTGTAAGTATTGGCATTATTTAATGATACTATTTTATATATATATAGGCCTACACACATTTATTCATTTATAAACATATATATATATATTAATGTTAAAATAGACATTTATAACATATTATAAATGTCTATAAAATATTAAATAAACGTTAACATGTTACATGACAAACAAAAAAACGAAACATTATATATAGGCTATATATACAGATGTTTGCTAATGTATCCCTCTTATATCCATCAGGAATTAATATTAAATGATGAATTAACATTACCTCAGCACTGCATAAGTGTGGTCGTCAGTCATCTTGACAAAGATATTGTATATTATGCATACAGTCTATGATATTATGCAGCGTTTATAAGGACGGTATTTTGCTTGTCAGATTCATTGTCAGATTCAGATTTCGCGGGTGTGCCGTGTCTACGTAGAGCTACGTCGATCCTTTGTAATGCGGAAGTGGGCGTGGTTAAATCTAAACTGGGTTGGAATAACGTAAGGCGCGGCCCGGTGTTGCCAACTGGACGACTTTGTCGTTAAATTCGGCGGCTTTCCAAACCCTCCGGCTACTTATTTTTGTCAAAAGCAACTAACGACTAATCTAACGACTTGTAATGCTGTTATTAGGGACTTTTCTGGTGTTTGGAGACTCACGTATTGTTCCGCAGTTAACGAGCCGCGGGTGTTGTCGTGAGCCCCTCTGCCCTCCCACAGTAGTCACAAGCGCTATAGTTGCAGCTCAGCTGCAGTCAGATCAGTCGAGACTGTAAATGAATTGCCCATGCGCCAAGCCCTCCTGGTTTTGAGCGTAAATGTAAATTGTAAATGTTTCTTCCCTTACGCAAAGAAAATATATTTCCCCATATATTAACTGTCAATATATTGCATTATTTTGTTTTCTGATTTAGTGGTTGATTGAAAAGATTTAATAAAGGAAATCTTGCTGTTGGCTACACCAACTGATACTGATTAATAATCAACATGTAAAACATATTTATTAATATCTACAAAATATATTGAAGATATATAGAATAATATATTGTGTTAATATATTACATAGTTAATCGCGATTAATCGCAAATTAATCGCACATTTTTGATCTGTTCTAAATGTACCTTCGAGGAATATTTTTCAAGTTTTTAATACTCTTATCAACATATGAGTGGACAAATATGCTTTATGCTAATGTTTATTATCATTTGAACAATGACAAATATTCTCAAGAATATTAAACACAACAACCTCTGAACATGACAAATATTCGCCTCAATTCAACCTGGAACCTCTATCATACAATAATACAATACAAATGGTGTGTGTGTGTGGTGTGTGTGTGTGTGTGTGTGTGTGTGTGTGTGTGTGTGTGTGTGTGTGTGTGTGTGTGTGTGTGTGTGTGTGTGTGTGTGTGTGTGTGTGTGTGATGGATCGTTGGAGCTATGTGCAACTCAAGGCATATGCTCGAACGGGAGCTACCTGGATGCTGCAATCATGTTACGCGCACTATCCGTGCTGAGTGTGCTGACTTCTCATACAATGTCCCACTGTCTGGCTACCTGCATAAAGTCAAGTGCTCGGCGCAGTTGTGGCGAAATGTCGCTCCTCTGTTTTCATTTAAACAGCTCCTTATATCCGTTAGCGCAGCTAGCTAGCACCAGATGCTAACAACAACAACAATACACGTAAGGTCTCTCTCTCGCGCCACACAAACACACACCCTCCCGGTCCTCCCGATGGCCAGTCGGTGCCTGCCGGTGAGCGTGGAAGTGTGGTCTGTCCATAGATGAGAGTAACAAATGCGTCACTTCCTTGCAAAAATAACGGCTCCGCCCACTTTTGGGGGAAAACAATGCTGTCAGTTGAACGGCGGTCAATACAAATTCTGAAGTGTTTGCCAATCGGATCAGAAATGTAAGAAAACCGGAGATTTTTGGATCTTCAAAGAGCCCGATTACAATGGCCAGTCAGGCAAACAATTGCATTAAGCCATTAGAAATCGACGATCGGGCTCGATATATGGTTAAATATAGCAGTAGGCTATTTATTTTCATAGATGAGAGTAACGGTACGTCTACACTACAGGCATCAAAAAATGCTTTCAACGCTTCGCCCATTCACTTGAATGGGGTGACGTAGAAGATTTTGAATCTTCGCCGAACTGCATTGTGGGGAGCATGGCATGGCTTTGCAAGCATCACGAGCATCTATCGGCATCAAAAGTTGAACAATGTTCAACTTTTGAGGCTCGATGCTTGGCATCAGCCAATCAAATTCCGTTTATGCAAATCCCGCCAGTGCAAGCTCAGCCAATCCAACCGCGTGCAAGCTGGGAGAGCCAGACCGCAGTTCATTTCCTCATATTCCAAACGAGATATTACGGTAGCAAATCACCCGGTTCTTTACGACCGGAACTATTTACCGGGATACAAACCGGAGGAACCAGGCATGGAGGGAGGTGGCAGAGACAGTGGGTGAAACTGATAGTTTTTTCGCCTGTTTGGAGAGTTTATATCCAGTTTACTTCGTTTTAACATTGCTATTGCTCTGTATGTCGGGGGCGGGAGATTCATGTGATTGGTTGCTCGCAAAAAATCGCCAAGCTTCAGACACGCCCAGCTTCAAGATTTTTTCATGCCTGTAGTGTAGATGGGCCGTAACATCTACGTCACTTTACGGCCCCGCCCACTTTTGGGGGAAACAACGGCTGTCATTTGAATGGCGATCAAGCCTAAGGCCACAGAAATCTTCTGTTACTGTCCTTTCTTCTTAGAGGAAGTACAGAAACACGTAACTCTGGATTTGTTTTAATGTTTGAGGTGCAATAAACGACACAGCAGCTTTTTGGCATGATAAAACTATTATGTTTCGCCTCACTCATGAGAGTAACAGCTGGAGAAATTACATCCTCGCCTACTGATTTTAATTTAACCATATATCAAGACCGATTGTCGATTACCAATGATCGAATGTAATTGTTTGCCTGACTGGCCATCGTAATCGAGCTCTTTGAAGATCCAAAAATCCACGGTTTTCCCCAAAAATTTATCGGATGGGCAAAAAACTTCAGAATTTGTATTGACCGCCATTGAAATGACAGCGTTGTTTTCCCCCAAAAGTGGACGGGGCCGTAATTTTTGCCCGGAAGTGACGTAGGTGTTACTCTCATCTATAGAGGGTCTGCCACAAGCGGGCGGCAGGAGCGGGGCTGTCAGCATCAGCTTGTAGATGGTATTTTAAACTCGATGCGCTCTGGAACTATGTGGCGGGCGAGGAAAAAAAATATGCGTTAATTGCGTTAAAATAATTAGTGCCGTTAATTTTTTTTTGCGTTAACGTGTTATTAACTTGACATAATATATTGCAATATATGGGATAATACATCAGTAATTGCCGCTTTCCATATATTGAGTAATATATGTAAATATATATAATATTTTGGTTGTGTATATATGTGAACATATATTTACTATATATTAACATTTATATGGGGACATGTATGTACTCTATATTCAGATTTATATGGGGACATGTATGTAGTATATATTCACAATTATATGGGGACATGTATGTAGTATATATTCACAATTATATGGGGACATGTACTATATATATTCAAAATTATATGGTGACATGTACTATATATATATATTCACAAATATATGGGGACATGTATGTACTATATATTCACAATTATATAGGGACATGTATGTACTATATTCACAATTATATGGGGACATGTATGCGTGTAAGACCATGTACCTACCATATATTCTGAACATGAGTGCAATATATGTTCACAATGAGGAGAAATGGATGTTCTGATAAAAAAAATCTTTCATTTAATTTCAAAACTTTATTTATGCAGGTGAATCCCATTGAGATCATTGATCTCTTTTTCAAGGGTGACCTGCTGCAAGTAGGTTCCACATGAATACATATAAACATAACAGAAAAACAAAAAGGACATCATACAGCATATTCACAGCGACTACAGTTTACATAGCTAGTAACATTTACAGGTTCCAACAGTTTCCGATTGGATAGCATCTATCCTTGCTTTAAAAACATTTAGTGGAACCAAATTGCTCAGCTTCCATTCCTTTTGGAGACTGTTCTAAGTTAGCGGAGCTGCGCATCTAAAAGCTATCTTTCCTAAGACAGTCCTAACAGTTGGCACATTTAATAAAACCACAGCATTCAATCTCAGGCAGTGGCCACTTACAATTCGCCGTGAGATCAGGGAGCAGATGTAGGATGGAAGTTTCCCTAACATGGCTTTGTATATAAAAATGTACCAGTGACTGAGCCTCCGTACAGTTAGCGAAGGCAAACCTGCCCTTGCATACAGGGTACAGTGATGGGTTAATACTTTACAGTTTGTCACAAATCTCAGTGCACTGTGATAGGCGGCATCTAACTTGATCAGGTAATGGGCAGGTGCATTCATATAGATCAGATCACCATAGTCCAGCACAGGTAAAAAGGTCACAGTGACTAGCCTTTTTCTGGCCTCAAGTGAGAAACAGGACTTGTTTCTTAAAAAGAAACCTAGCCTAACCATCAGTTTTTTAAGCAGGTTATTGACATGAAGTTTAAAAGAGAGACAATCATCAAGCCAGATACCAAGGTATTTGTAACAGGTAACCACTTCAAGTTTTATTCCTTGCGTAGTTACAATATCTAAAACAGGCTCTGGTGTCTTTTTAGCTTTTGAAAAGAGCATTACCTTGGTTTTATCAACATTTAAAAGAAGCTTAAGCGCTGAGAGCTGAGTCTGAATAATGAGAAGCTTAATTTGTTTTTTTCTATCAATGTGTAACAGTTATCAAAATACTCATTAAAAGGACAAGGAAAGAATAAAAGAAAAGGCCTATAAACAACACATTATGTAATGACTCAAGAACATTTTCATTTAATGATGTAATAAAACCCACATTTTGTAATAATCTGCTGCATTGTGTAACAGCCTGAACGCAATATAAAATACATTTCCCTGCATTTTGTAATAAATTATTACATTTCGCAATGGTTATTACAAAATGCGTGAGTTGCCCTTTTAAAAAAACTGTAATATTCATTATGTAACCATAACCAAACTGTAAATATATCCCAAAATTGATGTTGATATACATGTTGGCTAATGAATATGGTAACACTTGATCTAGTTTTGGCCAATGGAAGATATTCTACTGAAATATTTTTAAATTATGAGTAAGGATGATTCATGGTTGAATAAATAAATAAACAGTTGTAATGTTATTGTTTGCAACTCATTTTGTAATAACCACAGCAATATGTAATAATATATTTCAAAATGTGGCGACATGTATTACATATTTGCATTGAACTTGTTACTACATAATGGGCAAATTATTGCAAAAGGAGGTGTTATTACATAATGAAGGGAAAATGTATTACATTTTGTATAGGTATAGTTAATAAATGATGCATTGTTATTTCATACAGGGCCAAAAAGAGCAGTCTGTTATCCTATTTAACAATCTTGTTTTTTTTTGTTTCACCTGGTGACAACTTTGAACATGAGCTGATCACCCATTAAAACAAGTCCGGAACAGAGCCAAAAAAACAGTCTTGTACCCTATTTAATCTTCTATCTTGTTTATTTCGTGCATTAACTCACAAATTCCTGTGTTAATGGATGTTTTTATATCTGATGTCTTGTTCCCTGGATGGTGGTTTACTACAGCATATGTGGAACAGAACAATTACAAATAATTAGAAGTTCACAAAAGACAGCAGGAATTCTAACAATATCCATAATATCTATATTAAAGCATGGGCTGGCTTGGTGAATAATGTGGGAATACAAATAGTGGAAGAATAGGCTTTGTACATTTTCGTCTGAGTGTGGAGCTACTGGTTGGTATATTTTATAGAATTTGTACCAAGCATCTGCATCTGTAACAGTTCTGTTTAAAACTTTTTAAAATGTAATTGCATTCATCTTTAAAGGTGGGGTAGGTAAGTTTGAGAAACCGGCTCAAGATACACTTTTTGTTATATTCCATGGAATGCTCTTAACATCCCGATAGCAATGAATATCTTAAAGGTAGGGTAGGTAAGTTTGAGAAACCGGCTCAAGATCTCTAGAATTTGAAAATACACAACCGGAGAAAATCTGCCACTTCCTTATAGAGCCCCTCCTCCAACACACACGAACGCGCACATGACCAATGAGGGCACGAGATAAGTTTGTGACAAGATGGAAGGCTGACAGGCAGGCAAGCCATCCAGTTATTTTAGCCGGACCGTGCCCTTCTTTTTTGAAAAAAACTGCGTAATATACCATCTGACAAAGGCCTGTGCTATAATGCTTCCATTAAGTGGCTATTCTTTATAATATACTCAGATCAATAGGAGACAGAGATGTTACGTTATAAATCAAGGGTTTTTGTTATTATTTACAGCAGGGGTGGGGAACCTTTTTCCTTTTAATTTTTACAACATCCTCCGAGGGATTATTGTTTATTATTATACAAATTATTGAACTCAACCTCTGCTTAAAAAAACTAAAATCACAGCCAATTCATTTGGCCTTTCTTTCATGCTGTGCAAAGAAAAAGCAACCTCTTAATCCAGATATCTTACCATGACTCGCGCATGCATGCATGCATGCAGCACGGTGTGGCATGACCACCAAAACAGAAAGATATGGACACAAGATGTGCGCAAATGTATTTGGTATCCATGTGGACATGATTTAAGTGGGGGGGACCTAACCTCCTCTAGGGGGGTCCGGGGGCATGCTCCCCCGGGAAGATTTTTTTTTTAAATATTGGAGTTAAAAGCATCAATCTGGTGCACTTTGAGAGCAACATGAGGAGATCTATGGATACATATATCAACACCCATTTGAAACAGAACTGTAAGCAGATTTTTCTTTTTGGATATTTTACAAATCACTTATTTTTAACAACTTTTATGTTACTGTCATATAGTATTTTATACCTGTTTTTCATTTAGTCTCTAATGTCTCATTAATAATTATAATGATCATGTCAAGGTGTGCCTTAACCTCACTGAGCTGAGGTTATTTGAGCCTCTCAGGAGAGAGCTCTCTTCCACCTGGTTGTAGAAAAGCTCTTGAAATTCGTTAGCATAGCTAGCTAACCAGATGCTAATAACAACAGATCGCCACTGTGCTTACAACCAAAGACACAGCCACGCAAACACTGCAGCATGTGTACGGCTCCTTATGGGTACTGCAATATTTGAAGAGCTGGAGCGGTGTTCCGGTGCTCTCCGTAAGCACTCTAGTCTAGTCTACACTCCTTTCAGACGGAGACGTAACCACGTGAAGACACGTTACGCTCGTGTTGTGTTCAAGGAACCTGTCCTTGGCCAGGAAAAACAGGCACTCGCTTGTTTAATTATTTTGCGATCTAGATTTCTTCTTCTTTTTTGAAGTGAGAAGTTGTCCGTCAGTCGGACGGACTAACGGACGGACTAATGGACAGACTGACGGACCCCCCCCCCCCAAAAAAAACGAAAACTCTTCGGTTCTCCACGAATTACATAAGTCACCCAAAGCAGCGTTAAAAAAGCGGGAGGCGCCGAAAAGCGACTAATTTGCATCACTGTCTGTGGAAGCCGTAGTACTGTAAAAAGCACGACCAATCATCTGAGCCGGCCGGGCTAAAATAACTGGATGGCCTACCTGCCTGTCAGCCTTCCATCTGTGCACAAACTTATCTCGTGCCCTCATTGGTCATGTGCGCGTTTGTGTGTGTTGGAGGAGGGGCTCTGTAAGGAAGTGGCAGATTTTTTCCGGGTGTATATTTTCAAATTCTAGTGCACTCAAACTGGTTTCTCAAATTACCTACCCCACCTTTAAAAGACTACTTTTATTGAATAAGAGTTTTACCTAGCACAATGAGCCTGGGGTGGTGGGAAGGGAGAACTGCGCCTCGGCATCGGCAGGAGTTGTAGTCGCCTATGAGTATTAGAACTTAGATGAGCAAAGGCATAGAAAAACCCTGAAATATGTACTGACACAAAGCTACAACCCTCGCTTTTGTAAGTCGTAGTAGTAAATATGCATATACAATATACAACAATACGCAGTGTTTCCCCTAGGTTTACTGCCTTGGCAGGGTGCTGCTCGGGTACCCCGAAAAATGTTTTCGGGGCACCCAGATTTTTTTTATCCTCTGGAGCAGAGAGAGGAGCTGTGGATTATTGTTATTGATATCGTACAGTAACAAAGTATTTGTACATTAAAAAGTAATAAAGTAGTGTTACACTGTACTTTATTACTTTAATTCAAACTGTATTCCCTTCTTATCATGTAGCCTACACTTCTTCCTTTCATTGATACATTTAAATCACCTGACTACAGCATATAACATACCTGCTGCAACCCTGTGCTGCTGCTGCTGCTTCTCTCTGCCTCATCCTCTATTGCTGGAGGCAGCTCCACCTCATCTGATCTCTGATATGAAAGCAATCGTTTTATGATCATATTGAGCTATTGGTGTGAGTCTAACATTAAACAAGCAGTCTGCTTGTCATACATTGCTGACGATACATTTTAAGTGGCAATTTGTTGAGTCACTGCCGCTAAATGCCGGTAGCATCAAGCTAGCAAATCCTGCATTAGCCTCCCATCAAAAAGTTAAATAAAAAAAACACCCGCCAAGACAATGGTAGGGGAAACACTGATACGCATAGTGCAATTAGCAGTAGTACCAGTAATAAAATAACTGAATAAATAGTAGTAGAACCTTTATTTAGCCAGGAAAATCAATTAAGAGCAATTCTTATTTACAATGATGACCTGACAGGAGGCAAAAGGCGTCCTGAGGGGATGGGGTTTGGGAGGAAAAAAATAAAAAGACAGACTCCGGGCACTACAGAACCCAGGATACAACACAATAACACAGAGCAGAGATGACAGGCATAGCAGTTAAACATATGTTGTGGTTCAATCTGTAATTAAAATAATATAGAACATTCATCCAATGTCCTTCATGGCAAGGATAACTAAGCTGAATAGTGAATAAAGTGATATGTGAAAAGTAAAATTACAGTGAAATTAAATGACAGTGCGTTCCTCCCCACTGCGATCTGGCTCCTCTGTCCTCGTGTCTTTTGGGTCTGATTCCTCACTACTGATGTCTGCCTCTGCATGGGCCCTCTCTCCTTATTTCTTCTGCCTCAGTCACCACTGCTATCCGGCTCTGTCCTCTTGACTTGTGGTTCTGCAGGCTTAGTTCGACCTATGAATTTCAACAATGCTCCTGTAAAATATATAGATATAGTATTATGGGTCAACATTAAAATAACATACACTGAGCAAAATGTGAAATTCCATTGACTGTAGGCTACATATTATCCACACAATTGTCAGCAGGAGCAATAACAACTAAAATGTGAACTAACTTGAATGCATTAGTCCACAACACATAGCCTAACTAATGTTAGCCTACATAGTTACTAACATCATTCAGAACACATAGAGTCTAGACTAACTGTGGTTACCAGTGGCGGCTGGTGGAAAATATTTTTGGTGGGGCTGTTGATATAGTGAGTAAAAAGTTTTTACTCACTATATCAACAGCCCCACCAAAAATATTTTCTCCTTTTTTTGGAGAAATTACCCCTTAAATTGGGACTTCTGGTGATGTAATGGCCCCATAAAATCGTGGTTCTAGGGCCAGGAACAACCAGGCTGAGTCGGGCTGAGTATGCTAAACTAACTGCGGTCAAGCCAGCCTCCACTCGGGAAAACCTAGTCAAGCAAGCCCTCACGTGATATTGCAGTGCGCGAATATCCTATGCATTACGGTAGAGTAAAAAAAATCATCCCTCTGTGTTTAGATGAGAATAAAACTAAAACTGTCCAGTATCAGAGACTCATTTCACTTCAGGGTGATAGCAGGACATCCCATCTAGTCACTCAGAAAAAATCAGGACATTCTGATGTAGAGTTTCAAAATAAAAGACCTTTGAAATCTCTATTGTATGAGCTATCATCCCTGTTTTTAGATGAGAATAAAACCAAAACTATCCAGTATCATAGATCCAACTCACTCCAGGGTGATAGCAGGACACCCCATGTCGTCACTCAGAAAAAGTCAGGACATTCTGATGTAGAGTTTCAAAATAAAAGATGAAGTCTCATATATGAGCTATCATCCCTGTCCCCAAAGGTCTTTTATTTTTGAAACTGTACATCAGAATGTCCTGATTTTTTCTGAGTGACTACATGGGGTGTCCTGCTATCACCCTGGAGTGAGATGGATCTATGATACGGACAGTTTTTGTTTTATTCTCATCTAAAAACATGGATGTTAACTCATACAATAAAGATTTCAAAGGTCTCTTATTTTGAAACTCTACATCAGAATGTCCTGATTTTTTCTGAGTGACTAGATGGGATGTCCTGCTATCACCCTGAAGTGAAATGAGTCTTTGATACGGGACAGTTTTTGTTTTATTCTCATCAAAACACAGAGGGAGGATTTTTTTTTACTCTACCGTAATGCATAGGATATTCGCGCACCGCAATATCACGTGAGGGCTGGCTTGACTAGGTTTTTCCGAGTGGAGGCTGGCTTGACTGCAGTCTAAACTAGAGAGAGAATCGCTGTCAAGGGGGCTACAACTACAACAAGATGAACATATTTGCCCGTGATTTAATTGTAATACACGTTTCAAAATGATGCCGAAGTAACAACATACTGATACCGGATAGTAAAAACCATGAATTAAGGCTTTGACAAGTCTGCAGACAGACGGCAGGCGAAAAACCTTTTAAAATGCGTGTTTTCTAATGGAGATTTGGCTAAGCTAACGTTGTAAATGCTCCGACCTTCCACACTCACAACAACGGCCTATACAGACATAAATAAACCAGCGACTGTATTCGCCATGACACAGACAGTATGGGGTTTGTACTTGTTTAACTTTTGTCTAGTTTCTGAACAGATATGAAGAGCTGTGAGCTCTGAGTGCTAAGAGCTAACAGCTGTGTTGTTTTTCTGGGGAGCTCATTGAAGATGACGTCACGGCTTCCCCTAAACTGCGTTACTATAGATACTACCCCAGTTCCTCACGAGTCTAAAAAACAACTCACGTCAACGCACGTAAGCAACGTGGGCGCCGAGTGAGCGCCCTCGTGACCAAAATATTTTACGGCGCTGATTGGCTGAAATTATGTTTCGGCGGCACAGTTTACTATTGAGACTTTTGCTACGTGCTGGTTGCTGCTATTTGGCTCGGGGGCAGCGCCCCGTAATGATAAACTAATGCCAAGGGCAAGGCCAGGCAGGAAACATGTGACTTATCAGTAACTTTAGACATCGTAACACAATTTTAAACAAGATTTTATTGTAGATTATACATTTTACTGATACCAATTGTATGATGTTTACCTTGTTCATTAAAAATTAAAAATATAAAATATATATATCTTTGAAAAAAAAAAAAAGATTTTTTTTTTTTTTTTGTATTTAATATTTTTTTAATATATTTTTTTGTATGTGGGAAGAGGTGGGGCGGCGCCCCTAGCACCCCTATGGGCCGGCCGCCACTGGTGGTTACATTACTTAACTAGCTCATCATTTTCACCAGTCAGAAAATGTCTGTTAGCCCCGGGGTATGAAGGTAGATATGGTGCAAAATGCGAGAGCGTGTAAAACCTGATGTGAGCACTTGCAGAAAAAAAATCTGAGCTTGTGTGCATACATTTACACTTGTATAAAATATCCACGTAACTGTGAACCAAATGTACACTTGTATAAAATATCCACGTAACTGTGAACCAAATTTGAAGTCACAGAAGAAAAAAATACATTTTTTTAAAATATATTTTCCATCACAACTGCAACTTGGTTATTACAACCTCTCAAATCAGTCATTACAACTTGACAAATCTGCTCTGTGGCAGTATAAATCGACAAATCTGCGGTCTTGACTTTTGCTAAACTTCTTGCGATAAATGTGTCGCAAAAGTAATTTTCACCTGTAGATCAGCTGTAGATGTGGGGGGAGGGAGGGGGGTTGGAGCGAAGGGGCGGAGCTATCAGAACGACGAGGCTTGACTGCGGGGCTAACGGTTCGTGTCGCTACCAGTCCGCTGATATGGTGCGTCAATCAACGGTAAGTTTTGCCCATTACTTGCCCAGTATTACCTTGAATATTATTATTGTGATTGAGGATTAAATCCACTTTGAAGACCACCGTTTTATATCGTGCAGTTTAGCGGCAAAATAACGTCAGTTAGCCAGCTAATGCTAGCTTTGTTGAGTTTATGCTAGCTAAACAAGTAGTGGTTGTAGTCTACAGCATTAATTAATATATTATAGCCTACTGCTTTGGCGCTAACGGTGGTGTTTTTAAAGCCTTTGTAAATTATCCATGCTATTTTCTATTTAGCTAACGTCGAAGTAGTGTATGTGAAATCAACCTCAAAATAAGGTGTGTCTTGTATATTACAATTATTAATGTAATATTTCAAGATGATTACTTAGATATTACAATATGGTTGGTTGAGCTGGAGTTCATTATTGAGCTTACTCGTTTACAGTCAGTCATATCTGAAGAACAAACCCAAACCTTGTTGTTTTTATTAATTGCATTACCAAATTGATATCAAATAAACAGTAAGCATTGGTAACACAACTTCCAAAGTTACAGTGAAATAAAAAGGACCCTGACTCGGACAATACACACAATCCAACAAGTTCAACAGAAGATAATAAGTTATATTGTTTGTACACATGGTACTTTACATATATCTGTTTGTTTAAGGTGTCCAGGTGATGCACACAGGCTGGACCAGAGAGTGAGAGACAGAACTGGACTCCTCACTGCAGTGAACTTCAGCACAGGTACAAATACTATTTTTTCACCTGTTCACCTACACATCAGTGAAGTTGAAAGGTTTTTTCCATGCAAAAAGTTACATTTAGATGTTAACAAGCAATATGATTTTGTCAGCTTTCTAATTTAATGTATTGAAGGAAAAGATATTTAACACATAGTGAGAACTGCTACTATTTATCTCTGAATATTGTCTGTAAAAACATGGTAAATGTTATTCTTTCAGTGAGACAACAGAGCAAGCTTCTACAGTTGCACTACGTTTTGTAACAGTTAAATATTATTTTGATAATAAAATATATTTCAATGTTGATGAATTTCATACTGTTCATTCATAATCTGATTACACTTACAAAATAATTATATCTACAGCCCCTAAACACACAAACACACCGCTTTCATAAATAACACACTTGTTCTGCAATAATATGTTTTATGTTTCCTGTCATTTTTGTTAGGAAAGGACATGCCTGAAAGACATCTCCTCTTTCTCTGAGGGTCAAGAAGAACATCCAAGAGGAATATTAAAAGCTGATTTTATGAGATTTTAAGACCAGTACAGGACATTCACTAAGAAACTACTTTTATTGTGAAAACAAAGATCTGCAAACCGAATATGTTTGTAGTCAATCAGGACCATCATTTGTTTGTGATGCTGCCTGCACCTCAGAGAAGGGGTGGTTATAGTCAGGCTTATAAAGTGTGGCGAAAAACATAGTCAGCTGATGGGATGCATCTATTTCCAAATCTACACTCCATCAGCTGATTATTTCTATTTGCCTCACTTTATGGGCTTCACATCATGTGCCTTGTACCGCAGAGTTTCCAACGTCACAAATAAATGGGGCCAATCTTCAGTCAGATGTGAATGTGTAATCTAACATTTTCAGTAAGAATAATGGACGAAAGGAGTGCAAATACAAATACAATTTATTGAAATGTGAACCAAAAGTGAGTCCTCCTCGCTGATGAAAGACCCTCAGTCCTCTCCAAACCAAAAGACAGAACGTCCATCACACAGAGGTTTCTCGATGAAGTCTCTGCAGCTCTATGGATACCACGCTGTCTCAATCCGTCCACACTTAATATGAGGGGAAAAAATAATAAGCAAATAATAAATGCTTTAGACAATAAGAAATATAAAGTTGACTGTTGAGTTGCTCAGTTTTTTTTAGATTGTCAATACTATTACTGTATAACTAATATATCAGGTTAAGAGGCACCTTCAAATAAAGATTGGTCTTTAAATACATTTTGTCTCTTGAATTGTTTGTCTAAAGTCAAGGATCTAGAACTGGTACTTAGTTTTAATTATACAGTCTGGTTATTATGCTGTTTGGAGGAGGCCTCACAGGTAAGAGTACTAACTAGCTACCATCACATGTACCTTAGCTTGACTTAAATGTATCAAACGTATAATTAAGTGATGGCAAAATATAAATAACTAATGCAGAGCTCTCAAGTCTCACGCATTTGGCTTGAGACACACGCATTACACTCCATTCACACGCTCACACGCCACACCTTGTATTTCTCACGCAGAGATTTCTTTCCAGGGTACCGCCCACTAAGTTGCGCCGCAATTTTGTAAACAAACTAGGCATATATATAATATATATATATTTGTGTATATATATGCATATTTATATATATGTGTATATATATATGCATAGTTATATATATGCATATATATATATATGCGTACATATATGCATATATATATGCGTGCATATATATATGCGTGCATATATGTGTGTGTCTATATATATTTATAAACTGTATAATATTTTCCATCATTCGATGGACAATTTGTACTTTTTTAATATATACCATCAAACATATGTTCATATATAAAGTGGGTAACTATACAAAACGAAGTGAGATAACTGTTTATGAATATCTGTTCAATTTTATGTAAACTTGTGTAACTCATGAAAGATAAATGAGTGTTTCAATAAAACTATTACATATTTTTATATGTATAGTTGTAGTATATATATATATCGATGTCTCGTGCAGTTTTTGTTTTCATTGCAATATATTTTTTTATATGTATCAATATATAGCCATACATGGTCCATGCATATATTGCAATATATTTAAAAATATAAGGACTACTTTCCCATATATGGAAATGTATGATCCACTATATTGTATTATATTTACCAATATATTACACAATATATTTTTGTTTCATAAGGGTTCACTGTCACACTATAATAAATAACTGCCTTTGCTTTGCTTTGACCCACAGCCTCAGTTACTTATTCACCTCGTCCACTGTGTGTGTGTGCCTCTCTGTGACAAGCTAAACATTCACGTTGGTCATCATGTCACAGTCTAAACTGTATTCACAAAAGTACAGAAAGGAGTGGGAATCCAACCCTGAGTTTAAAGGATGGTTGAAGCCATTTATTGGAGATGACACTCGGGCATACTGCCTTTATTGTAAGGGAGATTTCTACTAAAAACTATTACAAATTCTACTTTCTACTTTGTCTAATAGAGACATTTCTGATCTACTGTTGTCTGGATTTACTCTGGTGGTTTTAAGTTTTGAAGGGGGTGGAACGTTTTTTTTACCGCCATTACATTATATGCAAATTAGGCGATGACGTCATTTAGGGACTTCTGGTGACTTTTCGGACAGCCAATAGCTACTTTCCTTACTATGGAGTTGGCAACGACTACGAGACAACAGCTGCAGCTGCTCTCTCCCACTACCTTCTGTTTGTTTCATTACCACGCTATTTAATTAAAGTGGACCTATCATGCTATATTTGAATAATATAGTGTAGGACCATAGCTATATAAGGCATATTTATACTTTTTATTTTTCAAAATACCAAACAGATTATGCATTTGAGCCATTCCTCATTTCGCTCAATTTAACACTGTCTTTGCATGGGCTGATTCTGTGAGAACAGCAACATCTACAGGCCTTGCATATATACTACAGCGTCTCCAGCGCTTTCGAACGGCAATGTCCGTGGCTGTCTCCTCCTGATTGGTGGAGTTGGCCCAATAGCCGTAGCGCCACTTCTGTGACGTCATAGAAGTGTTCAAATCTGGATCAGTCTGTATCAGATCCGTTGCAGCCCCTTTTTAAGAGATTTGGGTATGGAGGAAAATAGAGAGGGTTGTGTTTTCTGACACTTGGTGAGTTCCCTGGAACACCGGGGACACATATTCATGTATAAAAGACGTACAAAAGTGCATGTTACATGATAGCTCACCTTCAAAGTAACCAATTTTACCCTTTTCAGAGACTCCATTGTCTCTTATTCTTTCAACTTCTTCCTGGACGCGAGAGAAACAAATACTTCTAATTATTTACATGAATTTGTTGCGCAATAAAACATCCCCATGGAGACATGATAAAGGAAATTTTCAAATTCGGCAACATCGGGCCATTCGTGAGGGCATCTTAAGCCATCGTATGACCGCCGGTGGAGTTTCTCAGGCTCTGGCAGCAACTTCGTAAACGGTGGCAAAATCTTTGGCATGCCAAAAAATTGCCGATGGACCTTGCAAAGGTTGATTTTCGTGTTGAGTTTGTGTGTCAATTTTGCCCTTCGTAAGGCCATCATGAGGGCATCTTGTTATCATCGGTGCCATCGCGCATTCGCCCCGATCAGAGTGAGGGCGAATGCCCGATGGAACCGATGATAACACGAAGATGACACGATTTGACAAGATGCCCTCACGAGTGCCTTACGAATTTCCCGCTCACGAAGTTGCCGCTCGCGAAGTTGCCGCTCGCGAAGTTGCCGCTCACGAAGTTGCCGCTCACGAAGTTGCCGCTCACGAAGTTGCCGCTCATGAAGTTGCCGCTCACGAAGTTGCGGACGGAGCCTGAGAAACTCCACCGGCCATACGATGGCTTAAGATGCCCTCACGAATGGCCCGATGTTGTTACGATCAGAGCCTAATTTGAACATTTCCTTTATCGTGTGTCTATCAGCTGTCAATTTCGGGACAGTGTGACCCGAAATTAAGTTCTTGACTTAAGCAGTCAAGAACTCAAGTTGCATAATAAAAGGATCTTAATTAAGTCACATTGTTGACATTATTGTATATATTGGCTACGGCAATACATTCCCAGAGTATAACATTTCCTAAATAAATCCCAAGCTAGAAAAACACTAATTTGGCTCACTTGTTAATAAGCCTCCTTGTGCCAGGAAATGAAGTAACTGTTTACTATTCAACCCCCAGGCTCATTATACAACATGCCCACAAACTCCTTAGTCCTCTGCTCATTCCATTAGAGTATATCATAATGATATGTACCAGTAAGTGAAAAGGACACAGGTAAATTGTCATGGGAGCTTTGAGGCTGGAGGCCTTGCACAACGAGCGACTGTAAATTAACTAAGGGTAAATCATTGCCGTGCGAATGGAGAAAAAGGAGATTGGGAATCTTTAATTCATGACAGTAATGAAATGAGTCAAGCTGTCGAGTCTCAAAGGCAGCGGTTCACTAGACTGAGGCTCCACTATTCTTTTCATCACAAGTCTGATGGATCAAAAGGAGAACGGAGGCATAAATGATTTCCTTTGGTAATGGGAAAGTTAGTTGTGTCCCAATGCCACGCGAGCTACAGAAGGAGTGTTAATTACATTAATAAAAGCAAACAATGAAGGCTTTAACTCACTCGCGATAGAAGGAAAAGGTTGGTGGTTCATGTAACCTGTTTGTCAAAGGTCATCACTCCATCATACTGTATGTTCACACTGAGTACGGCTGTGGCATACTAATTTTTATTCTTGCTGACTGAGCATGCAACTTTTCTAAAGTAACAGAGATGCAGGTGTTTGCCTTCATAACATATTCTCCGCCATTAACAAAGCTGGAATAGTACATTTGTTGCTTATGACAATGTCTACAACCTCTCCCCAATCACACAGCGGGGTGTCTAGGAGAAAGAAATATCTGAATTTTAATAAAAGAAACAGAAAAAAAAAGATCAAAAATGTGTGTAAAGAAAAGGAAAGAAAAAGCTCTCCCCCTCGGGTAGGGAACCCCTGCTGGCTGAGTTTCAGAGTTTGTGTTTGGGAAATATGATAGGTAAAACTAGTTCAGAGAAATGCCTTATTTTGTTTACTCTAATCGTTGGAATTAGAGTTATTCTTATTTGTCTCATAAGTCATAAGTCATTAAACCATTTTTAGATTTTCCTTGTAGGCAGAGCTAGACAAACGTTACGTATATTTGATTAGGCTGACTAAATACGAAATATAACAACGGAACATTATTATACAGTACATAACAGCCAGCTGCTCCATCAACTCACACAGGACACAGCTGTCTAAAATGAGAAGCAAATGTACAGTGTGAACTGAATAAGTGTGCATATATTAGCTTTTGCAACAGATGCGCGTTTATGCCTCTGCACACGGTCAGGAATAATATTCCAACCAAAACAGTGGTACAATTTCAAATTAGAGTTTAGAAAATGCTGGAAGTTATGAATTGTAGAAGGTACTGTAAGCCCTACAATTCTTCTAATTCCCAAATAAATCCAAAAGAAATGAGCTCAGTCTTTAGTGGTAACCACAGGCATGTGTACTATGTTCCAGTTTATGAATAAGTAACTGTCTGCAAATGTAGTGTTAGCAATAAAACATATAACCCCTGGAAAGTGCATGTGCTAGACATCAACGTTGAACTTCGCTGTAATTGATTCTATTACTTCTGAAACCGAATGATGTCATTGTCTATAGTTTTGCAGTTTATAGTGAGACACTTTGAGAACACTGTGAATTTTCCGATGACCACGATGATAAGGCCTCTTTAAATTGAAATTTCCCTTGAGGAGCAGAATCCAATCACTGCAATGTATTTCCTCACAAGTGGCTTTAATCTCTGTGCCTTCCACTTCTTATATTTATTTTCTAGCATTTCCTCTCCCTTCCTCGCCAAACTTGAGGGACAAAGAGTTCACTCCGCTCTCCCAGCTCCTGCTCATTAGGCCTATATATTAGGCCTTAGTCAGATATTAATTCCGGCCCGGGTGAAAACCCTGTCGCCATTAAGATCGGGTGACAGCTCATTTTCCTTGGTGGCCTTCAGAAGACAATAGCAGTGATGGAATTGTTTTTTCCAGTCTGTAACCTCATTAACTCATTGGAATCAAGACAATGTGAAGTTGTTTGCATTAAGCTGTAATTATGCTGATTTACTCACTTTCTCCCTCCCTCACTCAGCCTGTCTTCTCTTTCCATTTGCCATTTTAATTAGATTCCCCTCTGCTCAAACACTGACAATGTGGACTTGTGGCTTCTGACTCATGAATCAAGCCTCCACCCACCAATCGTCACTTCCTATATGAATGTGTGTATGTGAGCTGTGAGAATGGAGATAGGAAAGGGAACAGGAAAAAAAGGTTCCTACGCAAACATGTCATATGTCTTCACTAGTAATATATTACCTGGCTTGACAAGGTTGCGTTCCTAACACCGTCAATGGGTCGAAAAGGACAAGTATGTGGAAATGTATTCTCCTGCAACTTCACGTGATCGGTTGCCTGACCTTGGTTTTCTCTTCCTTTAAAGTGAGAGCGGGAGAGGGAGGAAACAAGGAAACAATTAAGAGAAAAAGAGAGGGAGAGAGTGATGCTTGGATGAACACTGGCTTTGTGCATCTGTCTAGTGGATTTGATTTTGTCTTGTCTGCGGGGTGATAGGGGCACAGATGTTAGCCTTCCTGCTTCTTCCAAAGCACACAATCACACACAATCTTCCAATGGAATAACTGTGAATGCTGTCATGAAAAAAACAACTTCTTACCAAACAAAAAAATGACTTCAAAATTGATTCAGGAACCTTCCGTTTGGCCACGTCATTTGATTTGGGAAATATCTTGCAACTGATTGAAAAATATGCATTAGGATTTGGTGACACCTTTTTAAATTCTAGTGTTCCGGCCTAGTAACATTTGATAGAATCTCTTATTATTATAGATCAATAACACATTACAATAATAAACCCCTTATTACAATAATAAACTCCTTATTACAAACAAAAAGTACATCTACATTTCTAAAATCAAATCTCCATTACTATGTTCTTCAATAGTCTCATGTTGGAAAACCTAAGCAGTCTCAGCAGGAATATTTGGGGTTCAGAAATGTATTTTAAACAAATTCAACAAACTTTTTAGGAACTTGTGAAAACCAGTTAACAAGAACACTCTTTTACATTTTTATTAGATCTAAAATGGTTACGGTCTATCAGCTTCCTGAGGGCTCCAGTGTTCTTAACACCTAATGCAAAAGTGTCAGAAGGTTGCAACAACATATGGATACACTTGCTATATTTTTACCTTGCCATAGGGCTGGAATAATGAAGGGTTTTACAAGAGTTAGAGAGACTATGGAGGGCCACGGTACCATTAAAAGTACCAGCGTTGTGGTACCACTTTACATAAGACTACCCTTATAAAGGGTTTACGAATAGTTTGTAATTAATTAATTTATTAGGTTGTGAACACTTTATAAATAATTAATAAGCTTTTATAAGACATGAGATAAACAGGGCAACTGTGACCAGTTGCTTGCCAAATAGTGAGCCCACATTAATCTGAACTGCTAAACCTTATATTGGCTACTGAGCTTACTTCATCTTCTTCATCAGCCAGCATCCTTGGTATCTGTTGTTCACTGAATTGATTCCCCCCCTTCCATCTTGATGTTTCTTGGCATCTCTTATGACCATCTATGAATGAGTTACCACCATTTATAATTGGTAAAAGGGAGCCTTATTGTAAAGTGTGAAACACATCACCATCTATTGATGAGTCACTAACATGTATAACTAAGGGTGCGTTGTTTTTAAGTTTAATACACATGTCCATTTATGAATTCACGCTGACCTAATACACCATTTTCAAATTAAATGCAAAGTAAGATGCAAAAGAGCCAAGCAAAACATTTTATTCCCAAATGAAGAAAATTAGGACTCAAAATAATGACTATTTAGTATGACTGATACACATATTTAAACATAAAAGCTTTTCTCAGACATAAATGTGTCAGGGTCGAGCGAAGCAGACAGGACCCAAATGCAGACTTCACAGAATATTCCTTTAATTCAAGGTTAACTAGAAACAAACATAACTCTTCCCCGTGAACACAGTCAAGACAAACAAGAATCTAACAATGACAGACAGAAAAACCAGAACTTAAATACACACAGGACTAATCAAAGAAACAAGAGACAGGTGAGGAGGGAGGAGAAAACACAGGGGCACCAGGTGAACACAATCAGGAAATCAGGTAGGAGGGAACAGGTAGGAGGGAACACACAAGGCCTTTCTCACTTCGGTTAAATGGATTCCTTGCGTCCCTCACTTGCGTCGTTTCCCTGTGACTAGTCCCTCCCACCAGGGAAGCATGGAGGGACGCAAGGAAACCACGAGAAGCAGGGAAATTAGTTTTAGGAGCAATGGGATGTCCTTTCCTCCGGAGCGTCACATGAAGCTACGTCCGTTTGTGATGACGCTGCACAGCTGATCGTCTGACAGCAGCCAGCTCTGTCCCGCTCTTTCCCCGTTATTTCCACACACACCCCCGCCTCTGTTAGTACACATTTACTGACACAAACATTTGTATCATCAACGCCATTCTTAAAATGTATAAACGAACAATAGTTTGATTAATATTGATTAGAGTGCACAAAATAAATAAAATAATTGAGAGAAGAAAAAGAGATATGTTATATATCAAAACCCAGTTAGATTAACATTCATTGGATTGCACACTTTGTTTGTTTGGATATGTAGCAAATTAACATTTTAAAAATAGCACTTAATGACTGACTGAATGGAAATGGTAATAAATGAAAATGTAAAACAAAAAAAAACGATCATGAAAATGTTTCCAAAAGATGAATAAAATGATTTGACAACTTTGTTGTTCAGATATATCACATATTTGTAACTAAATGATACATTAATTGACACAAAAGACGGTAAACTGAGGAGTGACTCCTGTGAGGTTCATGTATTTTCTTCACTCCGCTGGGAAACTGCTCTCATGTCAAGAAGCATCACATCAGTGCAGGCGCTGCATCGTCCAATCAGTGAGCGATACATAGTAAGGGGGCGGGGCGAGTGTCTGAGGATTTCATCGGAGGATGGTCTGGTGGTTCCTCGATTATAGCTCTTCCATTATCGCTCCTCACTCCTCGCTCCTCGGTCCTCCGACAAAAATAAGGCCATTGGGACGCTACTCAAGATGGCGCAGACAAATCAACTTCTGGTGAGACCGAGACCGAGGAGCGAGGAAATGAAAAATAAGAGAATTGAGAAAGGGCCACACACAGGAAACCAAAGACAGATCTAGACAAGACAAAACACAACACAGACAGATCGTGACAAAATGAAAGACTTGGTAAGACATAATGTCACTCAGACTGGAAAGGCTTTGTGTATATCCTTGAACAAGCGTCCAAGCAGTCCATCAAGGTGAGCAGAGCCAAGCCAAGATGACCATTTAATAACCTTGAGGTGTTCCTCCACCAAACTCTCTGTACAGTTTCCTCTCAGTCTACGGACATGTCCTTTGACGGTCGACCATAGCTCTTTCATTATGTTCGGAATGACTGCCAGTCTGGTGGTTCACAAACCACCTGCTGTGGAACTTTATGGTGTAGTCGTTGTACCCCATGTTATTCAGCACTCTCCTGTATGCCCTCCACTCATCACTAATAATGTTACTTCCTGACTTAACATGTCGTCTAATCAGAGGGACAAGGTGGCATCTTGATCGTTTCTCCACTAGTTTCAACACTAGCCTCCGCCTTTTGTCTTTAACTCCCATCATTCAGAAGACCCATTTCTTCCTTCTCCAGGTATGTCCAAAGCGTCCACGTGCATACTAACAAAAAATAAATCATAACATCATATTAGTCAACAACAAAATGCACACAAATTACAGTAAAAATGGTTAAACATCATGTTTCAAAATGCCATACTTGTTTATTAGGTGTATTGCATAACATAATATAAGGATAATTATACAGTAATGGTCCATATTGATATAAAAAAAAGAAGAAGAAGTGTATTCTCTTGTAAAAGAAAGCCCATCCGAACATAGGAACTGGCAGTGGCGACTGGTCATTAGGGGCAGGTGGGGCACAGCGCCACCTAGTGTCAGCAGAAAGTATTAAAAATAATGATTACAAAAAAATGCAAAAAATAAATAAACAAATATATAAAATATATTTTAAGATCATGTTTAATCATCTGATTGTTCAGCTGTTTTATTGATCAGCTGTTTTAGTCTGTATACTTCTAATTAGTGTCTACAGTGTGTGCCTATTGAGCTGTTTAGAGCCATGTGGGACAAAACCCGATCATGCCTGTTAACATTGAGGTAAATGTGTTGCCAATTTGTGTTATTTGTTGTGCATGACCGGAAGCCAATAGCGTCACAGGTTAAAGGTCATGATGGATATAAATAAAGCCACGCCTCCAATGGGAGAGTCCGTTGAATGAAATGTCACTGTCTCTGATGTTTCGTTATTCCTCCGCTTATTTGGATGCTAAACAGCAATGATGCTTACTCTGCTAACAGGTTATGGGCCCAGAGACACCCAAATAAGTATTTCCGGCATTTGCCCACCGATGGAAAGTCGCAACGTAGCACGTGTGGTGGATTAGCAAGCTAAGCTAACGCCATGAGCAGGTTGGGCGCAGGTTCCAGTAGCCGCATGAAACGACTGGCGAGGAGTATGCTTTCCGAGTCAACGACGTGGACAACAAGGTCCAGCCAGGGCACAGCATCACCGAGAGAGGACTGATGGTGGACACAGGGGCGACTTCACATATCGCCACGGATGTAATGTGATGACCAATGCAACAGGTGTTATGATTTACAGACATGGCATGAGATCCTAGGACACTGTAATTACAGTATGATGATATTCAGAAGTTACAGAATGTTGTTAATGGCTTGTCAGTTAAGGGTAAGGTAAACAAACCTCCACATTGTGATGTATGCACTAAAGGGAAGTTTAGTGCCATTTTTGTTGGATATGACAAAAATAGTCCAGCCTACATGGTCTATTTCCCTCACACTGGAAAAGTGCAAAAGTCTAGACTTATGAAGTTTGTGACCAAGACCAATTCAGAAAAAGAAACACAAACAGAAACCGTCTCTGATGATGACTTTGAGGTACAGAACAAATCTGGCAAAATCAAGCGTGATACTAACGTTAGTCCAGTATCTATACCTGTGGTAACAGAGACAGAAGACGACAAGAGTGAGCTTAGGCGTTATCCTTCGAGAGTGAGGAAGAAGCCAGTTTACTTAAGTGGCAGGCAGTGTATGTGGTAAGGAAAGCGAGGATCAGCTACTGACTATTGTTACAGATTAATGTGCAATATCTCTTTAACATTTAGGGAAGCTGTAACTTCATCTGAGTCAAAACAATGGGTTATTGCAATGGATGAGGAAATGCAATCACTAAAAGAAAATGACACATTTATCCTGACCAACTTACCTCAAGGTGAGAAAGCAGTGGGGGGTAAATGGGTGTATGATATCAAAACCAATGTTGATGGGTCCGAAAGATAAAAGGCACGATATGTAGCCAAAGGATACAGTCAGAAGAGGGGTGAAAACTATGATGAGACATTTTCACGTACCGCTAACCTCACCAGTATCAGAGTGTTAATGCAAAAAGCAGCACAGGAAAATCTGATTTTACACCAAATGGATGTTAAAACGGCTTACCTACTAGGGTTGCCAGAAACTGATCATGATCAAAATCAATTATTCGGCAGCCCTGGCGAATAATAATCGATTATTCGACCAACCAACTCAGACAAAAGGAATTCCGTTGTTTTCTTTACTGGAACATGTTTAACAGTACAAACAAAATAAACGACAAATAAACCAACATCAACATGATGTTGTTTTATTTTTTGTTATTTTCTAAAGTACCTGCCATTGCCTTTATTTGGAGATACGCTATGCTCAGCAGTGCTGCGTCTTTCTCTGTAACCTCTTTGGCGTGCTTCGCACTCAAATGCGAACGCATTGTTGAGGTTGAGCTGTGATAGACCAACGTCTTTTCGCAGAGCTTGCATTTAACTTGCTTTGGACTTGTAAGTTCGAAGTAGTTCCACGAGGAGGAACTCTTTTTACCTGCCGCTTTTTTCATCTTTAGTCGCACGTGTGAGGGAGAGGGGGGGTGGGGGCGGGGTCGGTGTGTAGCGTGCTGCAGCAGCAGTCTGCTCTGCACGCAGGCTTCCTCCAAGTTTACAGTAAAACAAACTGGTGGTGTGACCAATGGCCATTTACAATTATTAATACTATTACTATTATTAGCATTAGTCTATATTTTGGTTGAAACTAAGCCAGAAAAAAACCCATAAATAATAATTAAAATATATATTGTAGTGCCGGTAAGAAGGAGTCGGAGGCGGAGTATTTAAGAAGGATTTCCACTCTTTATTTTCCATTAAGCAATAGTGATATCAGACATGTACTCAGTGATGAGAGTCAAGTTAGAGTGCCTTGCTAGCTCTAGCTTGGCAACCTAAATCTACGGTGTTACACGAAACAAGGTCCGTGTAGGAACTGTGACCCAAAAGTGAATTATGGTTAACTAGAGTCACCACACAAGCCCCCCCAGAATTCACAGATAAACAAAGTCCGTGTGGCGGGGAGGAACAACACGCCGACCCCCTCTACTCCTGAGTATGGGGGCAGGCAACACAACTCCTGAACGTGTGATTCCCGGCAAAGTGGGAACCGGGACCACAGGACTCGAACCTGTAGCGGGAATCGAAGACAGGGGTCGACCCCGTTGTGGCGGACGGGCCAACACCACCGGCTGCTCCAAGTCCAAATGAGCAGCCTTCACCCGGTCCACCGAGAGGGTCTCCGCCTTCCCACCCATGTCGACCACCAGGTGCTTGTCCCCCTGCTCCAAAACCTGGAAAGGCCCATCGTAAGGGGGCTGTAGAGGGCCCCTGTGCGCGTTGTGGCGGATGAAAACGTGCCCAGCCGAGCGTAGCTCTGCTGGCACCCGAGACCCCGGCGCCCCGTGCTGAGAAGTCGGAACCGGAACGAAAGCCTCCGCCGCATTTTGCAGGAAAACCCGTTGAGCCGTAGGAGACCAAGGAACTGCTGCCTTGGGTAGGAATTCCCCTGGGACTCTCAGGGGTTGACCGTAAACCATCTCCGCCGTGGAGCACTGCAGATCTTCCTTAGGCGCGGTCCTCAGGCCCAACATCACCCAGGGCAGCTTGTCGACCCCACGTCGCAATAAAAGCCCTAGCCACGTCAGCGGCTGAAGTCGACACAAGAGGAACCGCCAAAGGCCAACGGGTCGTCCTATCCACCATGGTGAGGAGGTAGGAAAAGCCCTGAGAGGAGGGCAACGGACCTACAAGGTCGATGTTAACATGATCAAATCTCCTCTCTGGCACTAGGAACCGCTCCAAAGGGGCCTTCGTGTGGCGGTGCACCTTAGCGCGTTGGCAAGCCACGCACCCCCCGGCCCAAGCTCTTACATCCTTTTTCAGCCCACGCCAGACAAACTTCGCGGCCACCAAGCGCACCGAAGGTTTAACGCCAGGGTGAGACAAGCCGTGCAACGCCTCGAAAACAGGACGCCTCCAGTTGTCGGGGACGACCGGTCGTGACAGGCCCTTAGAGACGTCGCACAGAAGGGTGATGCCCGCGTCGCCGAAAACCACGTCCTCCAGGCGCAGCCCAGCGCTCTCCGTCTTCAGACTCTGGACGCCGGAGTCGGTGACCTGGTCCGCCGCCATACGAGCATAATCCAGGCCCAGCTGGACGGCTCCGATGACGACCCTGGAGAGGCAATCGGCAACCAAGTTCGACTTGCCAGCCACGTGTTTAATGTCTGTGGTAAACTCCGAAATGTAGGAGAGCTGCCGCTGCTGACGTGCCAACCAAGGCTCTGCCACCTTTGACATGGCGAAGGTGAGCGGTTTGTGGTCTACAAACGCCGTGAACTCACGGCCTTCCAACAGAAAACGGAAGTGCCGCACAGCCAAATAAAGACCCAGGAGCTCCCGGTCAAAAGCGCTGTACTTGCGTTCCCTCGGCGTCAGCTGCCTGCATAAAAAGACGAGCGGTTGCCAAGCTCCGTCCAGCCACTGTTCGTGCACCGCGCCGGCTGCGTAGTCCGAAGCATCCATAGTGATGGAGATGGGAGCCGTGGATGAAGGGTGTGCCAGCAAAGCCGCTTGAGCCAGCGCGGTTTTAACTTCAGTGAAAGCGACTTCTGCCTCTGCTGTCCAGTCGATCGCCTGAACGGGGTCTTGCCTTTCAGAGCCTCATACAATGGCCGCATGATGTGGGCGGCCCGGGGGATGAAACGGTGGTAGAAAGTCACCATCCCCAGGAACTCACGCAGCGACCGGGCTGTAAGCGGGCGAGGAAAAGCCGCAACAGCCTCCACCTTCGCCGGCAGGGGTGTTGCACCGTCCTTGGTGACGCGGTGCCCGAGCAAGTTAATGTCAGACACCCCGAACTGACACTTTGCAGGATTGATGATCAATCCATGTTCGCTGAGCCGCGTGAACAGGGCCCGGAGGTGAGACAGGTGCTCCTCCACTGAAACGCTGGCGACCAGGATGTCGTCCAGGTACACAAACACGAACGGCAGGTCCCGCAGCACCGAATCCATCAGGCGCTGGAACGTCTGGGCGGAATTCTTGAGCCCGAAAGGCATCCGCAGGAACTCAAAGAGTCCAAAAGGCGTTATTACTGCCGTTTTGGAAATGTCCAGGGGGTGCATGGGCACCTGGTTGTATCCACGAACCAGGTCCACCTTGGAGAAAACCTTTGTGCCGGCCAGATGCGCTGAAAAGTCCTGTATTTGCGGCACCGGGTAGCGGTCAGGTGTAGTGGCATCGTTGAGTCGGCGGTAATCCCCGCACGGGCGGAAACCGCCGTTCGGCTTGGGCACGACGTGCAGAGGAGAGGCCCAAGGGCTGTTGGAGCAGCGGACGATGCCCAGGCGTTCCATGGTTGCGAATTCCGCCCTCGCTACGGCTAGCTTAGAATGGTTCAACCGTCGGGCCCTGGCGTAGACTGGAGGCCCCTCGGTGGTGACGTGGTTCTCCACGCCATGTTTGGTGGTGAGCGCGGAGAAAGTGGGCAGCGACAGATCAGGAAACTCGGCCAAAAGTCTGAGAAAAATGTCCTCCCCCGACAGCGAGCCCGACAGCCCGTCTTACGCCGCGCTACCGAGTGTGCACACGAGAGAAGAAAACGTTAAGGCATCCACTAAACGTTTATTTTTAATGTCCACCAACAGCTCATGAGCACAGGGTTAGGGAGCCTGCCCGTGCCGCCGACACTCAGAGCCACTACTAAGCGTTGGCACCCCCGTTTCCCGGAGGCTTGTAGCTGCATGGAGCGATGCACCTCTTTGCCATCGTCCCGAAACGTGCATGGTAGAAGCACTCACCGGTATCCCTTCGCCGACTCGGCGCCGCTGTGTCCGGCCTCCGCCATGCTTTCTTGCCCGCCGAAGGGCCACTGTGCGCCACAGCCAACGCCTCCGCACCAGACTGTCGTGTAGCCAGGAAGAAACGGTCCGCTTCTCCGGCCAGCGCGCGGGGCTCCGTGATGGGTGTGTTGGCCAACGCCGTCTGGACCCGGGGAGGTAAGTGTTGAAGAAACATCTCCATGAACAAAATCTGGGTATCTTCCCCTCCTAGCAGGCTTAGCATCTTCTCCATTAACTGAGATGGCTTGCCATCTCCGAGGCCCTGAATGTCCATAATTTGGAGGGCTCTTTCTTTCGTCGATAAACCAAATGTCTTCAGGAGAAGAGCCTTGATAGCCTCGTATTTGCCGAGGCGTGGGGGTGCTGCGATGAAACCCACTAAGCTGGCTGAAGTAGAAACTCCCAGCGAAGCCACCACGTGGTAATATCTCAGCTCTTCATCGTGGAGATGCTTGCAAGCTAAGTGAGCCTCCACGTGTGCAAACCATGCCTCCGTGGCATGCTCCCAAAACTCCGGCAGCTTAACGAAAACATCTCGTTCAGCCATGTTCAATTTTTTTTCGGAAACTATCTCGAAAAATTCAGGGTCACCAGTGTAGTGCCGGTAAGAAGGAGTCGGAGGCGGAGTATTTAAGAAGGATTTCCACTCTTTATTTTCCATTAAGCAATAGTGATATCAGACACGTACTCAGTGATGAGAGTCAAGTTAGAGTGCCTTGCTAGCTCTAGCTTGGCAACCTAAATCTACGGTGTTACACTAAACAAGGTCCGTGTAGGAACTGTGACCCAAAAGTGAATTATGGTTAACTAGAGTCCCCACAATATAAATAAAATCGATTTTTAAAAATAATAATCGATTATGGAGACTGTAACGAATATTCGAATAATCGAATAATCACTGGTATCCCTATTACCTACATGCACCAATAGACTGTGAGATATACATGGAACAGCCAGAAGGTTTTGAGATCAAATCCAGTAAAGGTGAAAAGTTGGTGTACAAGCTAGAAAAGTCACTACATGGGCTTAAACAGTCAGGCAGAAATTGGAACAAAATGCTGCATGAGTATCAGATTGAAAATGAGTTCCTACAGAACCAGGCTGACCATTGTGTTTACACAAAAGAAACTGAAAACTGGAAAGTGATAATGATAATATGGGTTGAGGACATAATCATTGCAGCTAGTGATAACAATGCATTAAAAGTTGTTAAAGAGATGCTCACAGCTAAATTCAGGATGAAAGACTTGGGGAAACTAAAACATTTCCTGGGCATTGATTTTGATCAAACTCATTCATATGTAAAGATGTCACAGAAGAAATATGTGAACAACATTCTTGAAAGGTTTAACATGCAGGATTGTAAACCGAGAGTGAAACCTTGCGAGCAAAAACTGAACTACTTAGATGATGCTGTACCGATGAAGGATGTTAGAATGTACAGAGAAGTAGTAGGTAGCCTGATCTACCTAGCTGTGTGCACAAGGCCTGATTTGAGTTTTGTTGTCAGTAAACTGTCCCAGTATCTTTCTGAGCCGACAGAAGAGCAATGGACTACTGTAAAACATGTACTGAGATATTTGAAAGGTACAATAGACAGGGAACTGTGTTACCGGAAATGTAAGAGTGAAAAACTGGGCTTACAAGCATACAGCGATGCAGATTGGGCTGCTGATCTAACCGACAGACGTAGTATGTCAGGTTATTGCGTTAGCCTAAATGAGAGCGGGCCACTGGTTTCCTGGAAAACCAAAAAGCAGCCAACTGTCGCTTTGTCAACATGTGAAGCTGAGTATATGGCTTTAGCAGCTATGCAGGGGTGTATGTACTTAATACAACTACTAGAGGGCATTGACAAATGTGAATATACACTACCTACGATTTACGAAGACAACCAGGGCACATTAGCGTTGGCAAAGAATCCTGTTAACAGACAGAAATGCAAGCATATTGACATTAAGTATCCTTTTCCGAGGTCTACTTTGGAAAGGGGAAAAACAAATCTGATTTGTTGTCCAAAAGATCAGATGGTGGCAGATGTTATGACAAAACCTGCACCAAAGTTTAAGTTGATTAAGTTTGCAAAGTTTATGTTTGGAGAGTAACAATTTCTGTAAGGTAGAGAACCTTATAATGTTTTGTTTTTTGTTAAAAGACCACAAATGTGATATCAAGTGGGGGTGTTAACATTGAGGTAAATGTGTAACCAATTTGTGTTATTTGTTGTGCACGACCGGAAGCCAATAGCGTCACAGGTTAAAGGTCATGATGGGTATAAATAAAGCCACGCCTCCAATGGGAGAGTCCGTTGAATGAAATGCCACTGTCTCAATATTTCGTTATTCCTCCGCTTATTTGGATGCTAAACAGCAATGATGCTTACTCTGCTAACAATGCCCCTCCTTCTCACTGTCTAAATCAGGGATCTCAAACTCAAGGCCCGGGGGCCAAATCCTGCCTGCGACTTCATTTTATGTGGCCCCGCAAGAGCTTGCAAAGAATATAATACGTTTATTATACGGTTACATGCGACTTTACAGAAGCAGGATGCCCATAAACTACATGTCCCACAGTGCATCTCGTTTTGTGACATGCGCACTGAAGAGACTTGCAATTTTTTGCCCTGGACTTCTGCTTTCAAGTTATTATCCTATCCGATAATAATCCAATTCAGAGGCAATAATGCAATATAATACATTATTTTATATTTATGTGATATATTTATATTGTTACAACTAGCCCTTTGAGTGCAACCTTTATGCGAATGTGGCCCGCGATGAAATTGAGTTTGACACCCCTGGTCTAAATGAGTGGAGACTGTAAAAACTACACTGCGCATGCTCAGAGTATTTTCCTATTTAATGTGCGTGGCAAAAAAATAATGACCATAGGGGCACTGAGCTGCCATCCCCACCATACGTCATCTCACATAATTCAGAGCTGATAAATGCACGTTTTGTTCATCCACATGTCTACCCTACTTTTATAATTTTCAAATCATAAATCTATCGATTCGATTTATGATTCAACTTTTGAAACTACAAGAAGATGAGATCAACTCAGTGACCAAGGATGCCGGCTGATGAAGAAGACAAAGCTAGTGCAAATATAAGGCTTAGTCATCTTGCCAAATAGTGAGCCTGTGTTGATGCAAGAAAACTATGTTATAAATGGTTCTTAATGATTAATAAAGTGTTTACAACCTAATTAATAACCTGATTATAAACCATTTATAAATCCTTTATAAGGGTAGTCTTATTGTAAAGTGGTACCCATGGACTGTAAGCATACATATATAAGTTACAAGTTAATGCTAGATCAAACTGTTGACTATTTACAGGTTGGTTATTTACAGACAACACATCCTAAAGATACAATGTGATTTAATATAATTTGTATATATATATATATATAGATAGATAGATAGATAGATAGATTCCTAGATATAGAATAAGCAATATCTGGCCAATGTGTTGGGTCATTGACCCTCAGACGGGAGAAAAATGAAGATACATGGCAACAGACAGATCTTTCTATTTGTGCATTAGACACCATAAACGAACGCCTTCTCCTCTTTGCTTTCAAGTATCCTCCATTCTTTTACATCAGTATGTGAAAAAAGAATAACCTAGTGCTTTCCATCAATACAGGATTTAGCTAATTCCTGGTAAAACAAGATCAGTTGCTGATAATGAGTTGAAATTAATGAGGGCATAGAGGTCATCCATTACATAATCCAACTCTTGTAAAATGGCCAATTACATGTGAGGCCTACAATAAACTGCAGAGGAAGCGTATTTACTGTCCGATATAGGAATACAAATGTATCCGAAACACCAATGCCACAAACACAGCCAAAAGGTTTAGTTACTGCTACATGAATGTGTATAACGTTTAAATTATACTCTGTTGCTCCTTTGAAAAAGAAGAAAATAAAACAACATAGATTAGCTCCATGGCATAATGCCAAAAACCCGCAAAATAAAGCAAAAGTCGAGACAACTTGAAAGGATATGGCCTTCCACTAAACTTGAAGAATCTCGTTTAATTTGGCATATTACTCTCAATGAATATAACAAAGCACTGCGTAAAGCGAGAGCAGCCTACTACTCTTCATTAATAGATGAGAATAAGAATAATGCAAGATTTCTTTTCAGCACTGTAGCCAGGCTGACGGCTCGATTGAGCCTTCTATTCCAATAGCACTCAGTAGCAATGATTTTATGTGCTTTTTTAACGATAAAATTGTTACTCTTAGAAACAAAATTAATGACCTCTTGCCTTTGACCAGTATAGTGTTATCAACAGCTCCCGGAAACGTAAGTTCTAATATTACACTAGATAGTAAACTACAATGCTTTTCAGCCATAAACCTTGAACAATTAAATTCAATGTTTCTTTCTTCTAAACCATCAACGTGTATCTTAGACCCGATTCCAACTAAGCTGTTAAAATAAATGTTTCCATTAATTAGCACTTCTTTATTAAATATTATGAATATGTCTTTATTAACAGGCTATGTTCCACAATCATTTAAAGTTGCAGTAATAAAACCTCTTCTTAAAAAGCACAACCTCGATCCAGAGGTTTTAGCCAACTATAGACCTATTTCTAATCTCCCATTCCTCTGAAAAATTCTTGAGAAAGCGGTCGCAAAACAGTTGTGTGATTACTTAAAAAACAATGATTTATTTGAAGATTTTCAGTCTGGCTTTAGAACACATCATAGAACAGAGACAGATCTGGTTAAAGTCACAAATGAGATTCTAATAGCCTCTGACAAGGGACTTGTCTCTATTCTTGTTTTGCTCGATCTCAGTGCTGCATTTGATACTGTCGACCATGATATCCTATTGCAAAGACTAGAGCATTTAGTTGGCATACAGGGAACTGCTTTAGGCTGGTTTAGGTCCTATCTATCTGAACGCTCTCAGTTTGTACGTGTCAACGATGAATCTTCCATGCAAACCAAAGTTAGCCATGGAGTGCCACAGGGCTCAGTGCTTGGACCTATTTTGTTCACACTATATATGCTTCCATTAGGAAATATTATAAGGAATAATTCTGTAAATTTCCACTGTTATGCGGATGATACTCAACTATATTTATCCATCAAGCCTGATGAAACCAATCACCTAAATAAAATTCAAGACTGCCTCAAGGACTTAATAACGTGGATGACCTTAAACTTTTTGATGTTAAACACGACCAAAACTGAAGTTATTGTACTCGGCCCAAACAATATACGAAACAAACTATCTAAAGATATACTAGTTATGGATGGCATTAATTTGGCCTCCAGTGAGACTGTAAGGAATCTTGGTGTTATATTTGATCAGGATTTATCCTTTAACGCCCACATAAAATCAATCTCACGGACCGCCTACTTCCATCTACGCAACATTGCCAAAATTAGGCGTATCTTGCCTCAAAACGTTGCAGAGTAGCTAGTCCATGCATTTGTTACTTCTAGGCTGCATTATTGTAACTCTTTATTATCAGGGTGTACCAAGAAGTCAGTGAAATCGCTTCAGCTGATTCAAAATGCTGCAGCTTGTGTACTAACCAGAGTTAGGAGAAGGGACCACATTACTCCTGTTCTGGCTGCCTTACACTGGCTCCCTATAGAACACAGGATATAATTAAAAATTATTCTTCTCGCCTACAAAGCCCTTAATGGGCAGGCGCCATCTTACCTTAAAGAACTCATTATACCCTACTGTCCTACTAGGGCATTGCGTTCCAAGAATGCACGGTTGTTGGTTGTTCCTAGAGTCTCTAAAAGTACAATGGGAGCCAGAGCCTTTTCTTATCAAGCTCCACATTTGTGGAATCAGCTTCCAGTTTGTGTTCGGGCGGTAGAGAGCCTATCCATTTTTAAGAGTACGCTTAAGACCTTCCTTTTTGATAAAGCTTATAGTGATAAAATAAAATAATCTAATAAGAGTGCATTGACGTAGATACGTTGTGCCTCTTCACCTATACATTTGAGTTCTTACTCTTGCACTGAAATCCTAAAAACTTAGATCTTATATTTAAAACTTTATCCAAACCTTTCCCCTCTATGACCTCTCAAGGTTTATTAGAGGGTAACAGGTTGCAGAGAACGCCTAGCCCGGCCCGGGAGTGTGGAACGTAATCACTGACCCACTCCTACCTCTGACAAATTCAGGTTCCAATGGGGACCTTTTTCCCTGTGTGTGCCTCTCCACCTCTGTTTCCTACTTCTTACTTGCTAACCTTTTCCCTTAACCTATCCTAAGGGAGTGCATGTATGTAGACACGATAGTTTAGCTGCTATAGGCTTGGACTGTTGGGGGGGGCACCTTACTCCATCTTTCTGGCTATTTGTACCTGTGTACTCTCATGTTCCGATTAACCCAGCTTCCCCCAAATCTCTTTTTTGTGTCCATATATACACCGGGATCCTGAGTCGAGGCTAATCCTGTTGCTGTGGTCGTGTGTCCTGGATCCTCTATCTTGAGCACTGGATCTGAGTCCTGGCTGAACCTGTCTCTGCGGTCCTGCCAGACTCTCACCATACTACTTCCCTGATGGCTCCCACAAGATTGCTGACATCCTCGTGGATTCATCTTCTTATTATAGACACATGCATTTCCAAACATTTGGACTACCTATGTTGTAAATGTATTATCGTTTCGATTTACACACTGCATCTATTGCACGTCTGTCCGTCCTGGGAGAGGGATCCCTCCTCTGATGCTCTCCCTGAGGTTTCTCCCATGTTCCCCTTTAAACTGTGGGTTTTCTCTGGAAGTGTTTCCTTGTACGATGTGAGGGTCAAAGGACAGAGGGTGTCTTATTGTCATACTGATATTCTGTACACATTGTGCAGACCACTGAGACAAATGTGTGATGTGAATTTGTGATATTGGGCTATATAAATAAACATTGATTGATTGATTGATTGATTGATTGAAGTTAGTTATTTTATAGTTAATTAAAATTACATTACAATGACATTTACTGTACAGTATGATGTATTAACGTCTCTTGTTTATTTATAGGATTATTGGTACTTGTTTTGTTATCTACTGTTTGCAACAGAAAAATAACCCACAGCTATATTATCCTATCCAATTGCATGACCTGCAGTTATAAGCCCTTCCGCTATGGCTACATTTTGCAGCCCTTTTGATTTGCTCTTACATTAACTAACTGCACTAAAGGTGTTAAAGGTTTATAGGGATGTCATAAGCTTCAAGATATTAATGAAACATAGAAATATTGAACGGATAGTGGAACGAAATAAAACGTTAAGATCACCAAAGGAAATGGTATATTGTCTTGGGAACAATGAATGTCTTTACACAAATTGGTGCAGATCAGTCTTTGACATTTTGAATATATATATGTTAATCCCTTGATCTGCTGATGGTGTCAAGTAAAGGGATGAGCTGAGTCTGTTGGATTCATCCTCTAAGAAACATGTGGGAATGTAACAAATCTCATGGCATGCGTTCATTTGATTGTTAGATATTTGTCTGGAATAAATTGGTTGACCAACCGACAGCACATTGGAATAAAAATGTTGGCCTCAGGATGCCCATCAGATATACAGTAAGGGCCATAACCAAACAACTTTTTAAGGGCCTCATGAAAAGCTCTTAAATGTCTGCTCTCTCTCTGCTATTCTCTCAGCATTTTGTCACTTGAAAGGCTTTCTTAAATCCAACATTATTTATTCATAAAGGACAAGAATGTATTTTAAGGAGTGTGTGGTCATTGCATTTTAAAAACAAGCTTAACCACCCTTAAAATCAAACACTTTACTTTTATGTAGTCTGCTCTGTGTGACAGTGCAACAGAAACACCAATGAACAATTTGTCCTGAATTGCACTGAACAAAGAAACAGCTCAGAATAATGGGGTCTTACATAAAGAGGCCATATCTCACTCCCATGAAGTCAATGCAGGTCAGATTAAGAGTCTAACATTTCAATCAATCAATCAATGTTTATTTATATAGCCCAATATCACAAATGTTACATTTGTCTCAGTGGACTTCACAGTTTGTACAGAATATCAGTATGACAATACGACACCCTCTGTCCTTAGACCCTCACATCGTACAAGGAAAAACTTCCAGAGAAAACCCACAGTTTAAAGGGAAAAATGGGAGAAACCTCAGGGAGAGCAACAGAGGAGGGATCCCTCTGCCAGGACGGACAGACGTACAATAGATGCCGTGTGTAAATTGAAAAGATAATACATTTGCAACATAGGTAGTCCAAATGTTTGGAAATGCATGTGTGTATAATAGAAAAATTATATCATGGAGGTGCAAGAACCAGCTGAGGCTCTGCATTTCTTATTTCTTAAATCCTTGTCATTCCAGATTATTGAGGGATCTAATACCATCTCCATGGGAGATAAAGCCGATTACACACTGTCTCTAAACAGAATTAAGTAATTTGCCTCACTTTATTCAATGTAATCTCCACTGCCAACCTCATTTCAACTAAAAAACTGATTCGGATATGACCAGTCTGTTTTTTTTTTAAAAACACAGTAGCTATATATTTTTTTTAATATAGAAGTCATTACATATTCCAGTTTGTCCAGAGGAGACGCTTAAAACTCACAGTTTTACCCATCTTATGAACGGTTTCCTCATCTAATTATTAAGGTAGTCTAGGATTTGCCGCCTAATTCAAGGCTATTTTGGGGATTCCTGTGTTTTCCCAAACTGAGGTAAGGCAGATCTCATTGTAGTTCTGATTCAGATTGGATTAGGAGCTTAGTCTATTTGTTCTGTTCTCTCATACACCTTTCGGGGGGAGCATCACAAGGAATGCAATGATGCAGTGCTTTTTCCCATGACAATCATATGTGTTGTATTGCTCAAGACTTTCATAAGTCATTCCTTGTCAATACATGTAACATATTCCACAAAGTTATTTCAGAAAGCTATATCAATTGACAATCTTTTAATCTACTGGAGTTCAATATTCATTTTTTAATGCAATCCCTGTCCAAAGCAACAGAGTTTATAATGGGAAATCATATAATGAGATCTCCTAACGCCCTAGATATAAAGATGGTATCATACGACGATATCAATAATGTGTGGCATACATGTTGTGCAAAGATAAAACCAGATTGACAAAGTTTTATGGCATGTCCATGTTTGAATTTAGAGGTGTTCTGAAGTTAAATATTTCAGAAAAATAGATTTGATTTTTTCTGTGAGATATTAAGATTATTTGAAAATGTACAATTATTTTTCTTTAAGCTTACAAAAGGCGATAAGACACAAGCATCACGATTGCATGCCCCCGGTCACGGAAAGAATGACCCCAGCCCATTATTAACCTAAAAAACATGCTATATTTCTCAGATTGTCATTAATCTGCCAGTCGGGCTCCACAACTGTTCATTCTCCTTAGGAATATTCCCTGCCTGTCTACAACCCTGAAAGCCTCTTAGCAGAGCACATACAAATACATTGTTTCCTAGAAATACTGTGTAAACCTTCCTTTTCCGTCTCTATATACTCTGTCAAAAATTATTTAGAGATTAGGCAGTCAATTTGATTTGAGAAACTGGCCCATGTACAAGCAGGTTCATTGTAGCCTTGGGCTGGAAGTGAAGGGGGAAACTGGGTAAATCAGGCAGCAGGCAGCTGCGTACTTTGCCAGCTTTGCCTATGAACTTGATTAAAAATCACAGGAGGTTTAGCCCATAGGCAGAGGATTCTCTCCTTAAATATCCAAGAAAAACGGCGATGGTAAATCCAAGGCTTTTGGTTTAAAGTAGAAGCATACTAATGGTGGTGATTGTAGTTTGCATTTCTAAACAGACAGAGCTAACATGTCTCCCCCTGGGAATAAGCATCTATCCAACAAAGCATATGGCTGCCAAAGTTTACATTAGAGCCAATACATGATCCACTCTAGGTGAAATTAATCCTTTCAACACGTTCTCACTCCCAACCCGTCACATGTTGACGGTCGGTCAGGGCCCCTCCCCCGTCACTCTGTCATTACGGACAGGGTACCCCTTGAGAGTCAGATTTCAACGGGCAGGGCGTCCCATAGACCTTCATAGACCTCCCATAGCGTTGATAATAGACCCCATGAGAACGCTCCCCGACGGTCGGTTGTTATTGTCAATATTAATATAATAATTATTTATTTTTTAATAGTCACACTCGATTTCGCCGATGTTCTTGTTGCCCCAGCTGGTTGACACCTCTTTTAGCAGAAACAAAGGCTACATTAATGTATTAAATCGATGTTAATCGAATTAATGGACGTGCCATTGTGCGATTGCGTTGCCAGGCAATCAACTACAACCCTAATTATATTTAAAAACATGTTAGAAGGCCTCACAAAATACTTTAATGTAAATTAAAATGTAATGTGATGATTGACATTATTCACCCACGGATCTATGGGTTGGGGTATTGTTCCGCACGGACATTTTAGTTAACCGGAATTCATTATCAAGGAACAACAGGAGGGGTAACAGACATAAGACCAGCTGTTAAATAAAGCTCTTCTGACCTTAGCTGTCATGTGGGTAGATATTAATGCTGCCGATTATGGGCACAAGTAATTTTCACCCATTTATTAATTATATGTTTTAAATTTGAGTGTTTCCTATCACTTAAACCTCCAGAGATGTACACAGTTTAATACTGGCAACTTCTTAATACGTAAACGTCTTTTAAAACTACAATTCCCAATAGAGACGTGCCATAGAACATGTTGCGAAACATACAATAGCCAGCTGTAGTTCTGGGGACGGGGTGGGGGAGGGGGGGATGGGGGGGGGGGGGGGGGGGGACCCGTTCAAATCCACCCGTTTCGGACAGTCTGCCATGGTTCCATCCCATTTCAAGTGCTGTTCGACGCTCGGCGTAACCCTCGGCGCACACTCTCGGCGCACACTCTCCAATCACAGAGCTTGAGGACTATCACAGGGTTTGTCAAGCGAAGCGGAGAGAATACTTACTTCCGGGTGTAAAATTACCTAAAGCAACTAGTTTGAGCTGCTCCGACCCTCGGTCCTGACGGACTCCAACTTTATTAATCAAACAAATAAATAAACACAAGGATAATTATGTGTTATTGTTGAGTAAATAACAGTGTGTGGTTTAAAAAAGAATTCAAAATTAGAATGAAAAAACAATGAAACAATACAGATTTCAGTATTCTGAGCCCCTACTCTCCCCATAACTGACGGCAAAAAAAGTCCTACATTATTCAATTAAAATAAAGAAGTAAAAACAATAAGTGTGGCTTGATATTGAGTTAGAAAAAGGTTGATAAGCGCTGTGAGAATGGATCTGCGGAGAGCATTTCGCCGCGATCCCAACTCGTCTATTACCAACTTTCAGGGAGCTCTCTGCAAGTCAATGGGAGGCCCTGCCCGTTGAAAACTGACTCTCAAGGGTTATGGCTAGAAAGGATCCGTCTTGTGTAAAACTCTCGCGAGAGTTTGGCTGAATGTCACATGGCTGAATGTTTACGTTTGGCATGCAGCCTTTCAGTTCGTTAACATCAGTGGGCCACAGCAACTGATGATGAGAAGCTAAACTATCTATTAATTATGTCAATTAGAGGGAGTGTGGTTGTTGAAATAGGGTGTTAGCGGTCTTGCTGGTGTTCAAAGAAGAATGACAACACTGTAGATCACCAACACTATGGTTTATTTTTTATTCACAGGCAAGTCAACGTTGTCGCAGTAAAAGTCCCAAGATAGCTCCTGGTGCAATAAAATGTTCCCTTGCAGTGTTTTACTATTATGTCTGATGTTTCTCTATTAATATTGCTGCTGCATTAATGTGTATGTTGCATCATGTTACTGCTGTAGATGTGTTTCCGAGCCGCTCCGATTACAACGAGAACGTGACGTCATATTTACACTAGACGGATCCTTTCTAGCCATAACCACTCTCAAGGGGTACCCTGTCCGTAATAGAGTGACGGGGAGGCGCCCTGACCGACCGTCAACATGTGACGGGTTGGGAGTGAGAAGGTGTTGCTCCTTCGTATGCAGACATGATCTCTCAAGATGAAAATGGTGCTATATCATCTGAACACAAGGAATCCATTACATAACTCATAACAGGCACCAGGGAAACATGTGGAAAGACTCATAGGTGGTGCCACTTTACTATATAAAACAAAGACAAATGGTTGAAATATTCAAGGGTCAGCTAGAAATCTATTGCCAACTCTCTGTGTCCAAAACATATCTGAAAAATGTAGAAGTGATTGATTGCTCACATAAGTCTATAACACCCTTCACATGTCCTGCAGTCACATATTTGACTCTTGAACCTGCCATCTGCAGAGCAAGATACCACGCCGGGAGGGACCATTTGTTACCATTTGTGTGGCTCTGTTGGGCATTTTTAGTATTTGCCAATAGTAAGATTTAAAATTTGGCAAAAAAGATCATCAGTATATGTGCAGAATGGAAGCAAAATCAAGGCAGACCAACCCTGAAGGATACCGCTTCCTGTATCCAAAGCACACACACAGCTTGAAATTACGTTACGACATTGATTGATCCATTGATTGATCCATTGATGGGCGTTGTAAGCCTAATGGTTAGCCAAGCTTATGATTGAGGGTAACAATGTGAGGGAGATATAAGTAACACGCTAATTTCAATTAGTATGTACAATTAAACCCATACTGTGATTCTCCTCAGTGGCCGAGATGCTTGTACTGGAAGCTCCCCTGTGGTTGATGTGCAGAACTACACGATATAGGCGTAATTGGTTTCCTGATGTTTGCTCAGTTTAAATTACTTTTTCAAATAAATACTTTTACCAAACAGGTTTGGAGTGATCATAGATATCATGGGAGGATCATGGATAAGGTGGTATTAGATATTGCATGATGAGCTTAAAAGGCATGACTTTACCCCTGCTAAAGCAAAATATCTGGGTGCTGCCTCCAAACAATCCCATGGCTAACAGCTCTCACTTTGTCTCTCTGCAGGCGCCTGGCCCCGGGCTACTGGCTATCTCTGAAAAATGTCAACATGAACCCTCTGGGCTCATAAAGACAGGCCAATTAACACACCCGCACTTGGAAACCTGCATTATTTATTCAGAGTTTCCCTCCTTAGGACGAGAATGGGAATGAGGGAGGAGGCAGGGAGGATGTAGGAAGAGATGAAGGAGATCAATGGAAATGTGGGGTTTAATTACCGTCAGCTCGGCAGGCCATCTTCACAGGACTAAATCCTTGGTAGGGGTTGGTGGAAACAGACCGGCAATACCCGGAGCCAGTATCTGTGTTTCCGACACGTTTCACTATTCACAGTGGTGTTGTGTTTAACAGCACTTAGATCAAGGTTGGAGCAGTCCTACTTGACAAGGCCGACACGCTTTATGATGAATAATAAAAGAGGTGTTTTCATCAAAAGCCCTTAATTGGCTTAAAAGAGAAAAGCATTTGTGTGCAGTTTGGAAAACCTCCCTTCGTGTCAGGATGTAATTGAACGTCCTCTGTAAATAACTTCCCAGTTATTATGCACTTACAGCATCACTAAACACGAATGTGTTAGCCCGGCTCAAGGATAAACACTTAGTTTCATACCAAGTGAAGGAAATGTGATTAAGTCCCTACATCTACACATCAAGCGATAAACATCATTAGATAGAAACCGCCTCGTCTAATTTGTTGTGATGTGTCTGTGATGTCATGATTGGATGTGCCTCTCTAAATAAGAGAGAGGCAACTCCAGCCGATACGAGAAAAACACTTTGATTAATCATGCTATGCTGTTGACTGCAATTATGTTGTAGAAAAAACTGCGTATTCCATGATCCACACGGTTGAACAAAGAAATGTATGGCTTAAATGTGTCCGCTTATAAAAAGGTTGTTTTACTGGTGATCAGTTTCAGAAAAACACACTTATAAAGCACGGTGACTATTCACAACATGTCAATTTAGCTCTATATGGGAGTCATGTTTCTACACATAATAGTTGTCTCCTGCATATCTTTTAATTGCATGTATTTGTAATGGAAAATAATGTGTTTCCTTTATATTCATGTATATTTCCTCTGTGATACTATGCAAAATGCCAATTCACTTACCCTTTGAACACACGACGAAGACACATCTCATCCAGTTAAAGCTAGAATAAATAAGCTTTGTGATGTATTTCCATGACATCAATGAAGGAGGTATGGTGAAACATGCCGAGATTATACACAGGTATGAATGCAATATCTTGAATGTTTGTAGAAAGGGTGTCAGCAACTGAAGTTCATTGTGAATCTTTTTTTTTATTTTTTTTAAATTGAATTGAATTTGTACAGCAAAATGCAAAAAAGTTATTTTTATTTATAGAATTGGTGCTTCTTAACTGTAATTGTATCTGGTAAATACATGATATTTAGTGGTTCTCAACATTTGGACACAAACGTTTTTTTTTTAATAAATAACATTTTCTCTAGGGAATGGCTTTTACATTGCAGATGTATAATGCACCCAAGATCAAATAAACAGTTATTTACTCTGTTGGGAAAATCAGGTGCCATATCAATAACAGTGATAAGTACATATACTGTAGAGATAATAACAGTAAAAAATAAACAAAGAAACTATAGAATTAGGAGCTAAAGCTGTATAAATACATATATATTCAGATGTGAATAATTATCAATATTATAAATACTTATATTATAAGCAAGTGTGTGGTAGTTAATAAGCAATCACTGTGTTTACACTGGGGGGTCACAGACATAGGCTTTTCAATATGGCAGTAAGTCAGATGAGCAAATGCACATGTCCCAAGTTACACTTGGTGTCAGCTCTGATAACTGCCAATCCAACCTGCCCACCTGCACCCGTACTCTCTGAATGTTTTCCCATGATAAACAAACACCCATGACCTAAGGGCAAGATACATGATGAAGATGTGGGGGGGGGGACCGCCTTTGACCGCTGCCCCCCGTATATCGACGATCCAGTGGTCGATATACTCAGACCCAATTTGAGGTTAATTCCTGAACACAATAATTGAATTGCCTTCTTTCAAGCATATCGTACAAATGACATCCATGCTGCATGTATTGGCATATGTGCGGATGTGTCTCTATTGAATTATTAATTTTGATTAGTATCCTCAAAACATGTTACATTATATAGTTGTTGGTGCTTTTAAAATAATTACACAGTTTTCCTTTAATAATCTTATGTATAAATGTCAATGTCATGAAAAAACTAATAATGGTTGATTAAAAATAGTACGGTACATTTTTAGATTTAATTGCTAATCTGAATAATGCAACAATATTCTAAAGTCTGCTTTACTTGTGCAACCGACTGTATGTTGTTTGAGGCTCTGATTTCTAAGAAACAAAAGATAGATGTTTACATTCTTTCAATTTAAAAGCTGTGCAGCAACCAATCATTTTCCAATGTTCCCAATGTGTTTTCTTTTTATAAATGGGATTTTTCAGAACACTGTTTACCCAGTGGCGAACCGTCAGGGCCTTCAAGGTATTCAGAGAATACCCTGGAACACTCAGATAAAACAAACAAAAAATCGATTTAATTATACTAATAAAATGTAATAAAATGTATATCAAATGTATATCAAATGAATAAATTAGAATCGTATCTGTGTTGTTGATCTGTAATATTACAGTGTTACGTTGATTTGTTTGTCCTTCTCGGACCATGCACTACGCATTTCAGTGGTTTTGTGTTAGAAAAGAAAGCAACCAATCAGATCTTGTTCTGGGTCTCTGGGTAGAATATACTTCAACCAAGGTATTCTACATCCTTGATACGTAGAGCGTACATTTGGACTGACAGTTTGATCAACCAATCATATATTGATTTGTAGCCAATGGGCGTATTCTTTCAGTTTCCCTCGGTTCCAGGGTACTCTAGAACAGGGGTTCCCAACCTTTTTCCCCAAGGGCCCCCCCAAAAGCAACAGCGGTAATTAAAGTTTAAAAGTCTCAAAAATGCTATAACTACTGTCACAAACTGGATGAATGTGAAGTATTTTGTTAAAGGAGGATGAAAGCGTAATTAAGGAGCACTATTTGAGTGACTTTGATGGTTATTGAACTCAGGATTCATTCATTTGGATTCTCGCTGTATGAAGACATTAAAGGACGGCACAAGTGAAAACAATTCACAAAGGGATTAAACTGTTTAAAACACATGCTTAAAGTAAGCCGGATTTTGCCGATGTGTTTATGTGGATTCGTCGTAAATAATCTACAAAATGGAGGAGACCGATCTGATCGGAGCAACTGTGACAAATAATCCAACTGAAACCGGCATGGACAATGACTATGTTTTAAAAATGCGCTTATCCAGAAAAGCCAGGTTTGGACACTTTACGGGCAGAAGAAACATTTATATAAAAGAAAGATGTATACATTTCTGTCTTTTTATGCCTTTAATAGCTACTAACTTGAATTTTTATTAAAATGAATTACTCAATTATTTTTTATATTTTATCGCAATGTAGAGAAAAGTCTTTTAGTGACAATCATCTATTGCTTTACAATTATATGTAAAAAAAAAAAAAAAAAAAAGTCTAAATATGATATTTGGCCTCATATCATCTGAGGCCTGGCGCCCCCCCTGCGATCTTTGGCACCCCCCAGGTTGGGAACCACTGCTCTAGAAGGCCCGCTATTTAACTGGCTCGAGACAGAGGATCTAGATGAATGCAACGAAGCAATTCATGCCGTTTTATTGTTTTTAACGTTGAAATGGCAAGTGCAACAGGTGAAGATGAAGTAGTTGCGGAATTGTTGTGAGTACCCTTTTCAAGACGACAATTCAGTGAAAATACGACATTATAATGCCGCGGCGGTGGCAGGTGTGTGTGTGTGTCTACAGAAAGTCCAGTTATGATAGACAAGGTTCGCCACTGTGTTTACAAAAGTTGAGTTAAAGGAACCTGTAGATCCATTTAAAAAAAAAAAAAACGTTATTTATTCACTGCATTCTCACCCAGAGCTGGGCCCCCTCTTGCAGGTTCATCATGATGACACCTGAAAGCCGCCCTGCAGTCCATGAAGCAGTCAGGGGTGAATATCCTAACTTAAGTGCGCCATGGGTACGATAATCACACAATGAAGAAAAAAAAAGAAACAAGTGGCTGTGTTAAATTTGAGGCACATACTTGTCTAATGGCAAGCATTGCTTTTTCAATATTACCACCAAATTTAAGGCTGCAAGCCTGGTTATGGAAATAGAAAACAAGCAAGCTGCTGTATTATCTTATAGGTAACACTACCTCATGGTTTGTAGATACTTACGAAAACAGTGTAGTGACCATCCTGAAACATTATGTGATGTTCTGAATTACAAATGTAAAAAAAATCATAAAAGTATTTTTACAAAAGATACATTTCTCCAACATTTTCAACTATAAACGTGCCTACAGTATTGTGTAGATCTCAGTCAAATGAGTCTCCGTCTCTCCTCAACAAACCAATAAGGGTTGAATTGAATTCAAGTATCCCTTCTGGCTCCCTTACAGTTAAGTTAGTTGGCGGTGCAGATAACAAAAATGTGGATTCATTTATTCCAAAGCCCGGCAAATTTCTGTGAATCATAATATCTTTTATGTTATCAATTTGCAGAGGCTCAAGGAAACCAAACGTCTCAGTGTATGCCACATTTTAGCCACAACAAAAGGCCAAAATGTGGTCCGCACTGATAGCAAGGCTTGTTTTTAGCCACCCAATTGCCAGAAAAAACCCGAAACCTTTTGCATCAGACAAAGATGACAAAGCAATAAAATGTGTTTTAAAAAAGATAAATCCGGAATCATCTCAACAATATAAGAGAGATGGGTCCAGTATAACGCGAGAAAAGCTATGGACAGGAAGACCCGACCAACTCATTATCCCCACAGGCTTATGCCTTGCCATGAAACAAATCCAAATAATTTATGTTTTATGTATCAGTGAAGACCAGTGAAGTGATTGCAGCTCATATATTAGAGCGGCTTTCATTGCATTATTCAGTAGGGTCAGTGGTTTGATCCCTAGCCCCTTCCAGTCCACAGCCTGAAGTGCACTTAACATGTGTCACTATTGCTCCCAGTGAATGTGTGTGGAGAAAAATGCACGTTGCCTTCAACAAAAACATTACCCAAACAGAATTAATGTAAGGGTAATGACATGACAGTCGAGGTATCTGCCATCTCCTCTGCCTGTTTGACCAAAAGCACAATTCCCCACACTGGTTATGACACTGTTGTGTTTTTTTCAATTCATTTAAATATTACATAACCTTAGAATTTCTGGCCCTCTCAGTGCCCATGCCTATCATTTATTTTCACCACATAGCGGTGTGCATTAGTGCACCGTATCCATTGAAATGAAGTGGCTACTGTGTAATTTAGACCAAGCAAGTGGGTGTTCGTCATTAGTCACTGCTGGGGTTGCTGTTGACTTTCTCTCTGTGTGGGTAGGGGATGCATAATATGCGATTACTGTTCTGATCCACACAGTTATACTTAATGCAGGACTGCAGGTTGGCTAAAAAGCTTGCTGGTTTTTAATCCATGCCAACTCCTACCTTTGGATAAGGTTTTTTATTGTGGTTAGTCTTTGTCTAAATAGCCTTCTTAAGTTGAGTGGACTGCTTTACACTGTTAGTGCTAAGGTTATTACAGGAGATGTTTGGAACACAGATGCCTATCACCATTCAAAGGTGATGTCTTGAATTTCAAATAAAAGCATGATTCTTATTTTATATAATGTGTTCAAATGAATTACTTAAAATGTAACATTCAAAATCTATTTAAGAAAATAAACCAAAACTAAGGTTGGCTGAGGCCAGTTAATCGGGTGGCGGGCTACTTCACGTGACACTAGGGTGCAACCAAATACTCACCAGGTGTAGTCCCAGCAGACAGGTCACTCACTAGTGCTCCCCGGAGCTTTTCAACACAACAAACAGTTAGGGTGACTAGCCCCCCCAATGACCAGTACTCAGCTTTACTAAAATCAGAAGAAACTGGAACCAAGTTAAAGTGGCCCTCTGTTTCGCGAGCGTTGACGACGACAACGACGGGGGTGCTACTGGAGCCTCACAGCGGAAAAACCGTGCCGTGCCACACTAATTGCGCCGCATAAATGCATAGGTGCACCGCATTTGTTGCTCAGTTGAGGCTCCCTCCGCAAGGTGAGGCCCCCTCCACTAGGTGAGGCCCCACGCAGTCTGCGTGATCTTCTTGTAGGGAGGGACGGCCCTGAGAACACGTCAAGCATTGTTTCTGATAGCAACTTTTTGTGGGTCCACCATCTGAAATTACGTAATATCTGCAGCAAATCTGTATCCGCTCGTTGTACACCCGTTTTTAAAAGATTTGGGTACGGAGGAAAAGAGAAAGAGAAATATTTATGTATAAAAGACATCAAAAAGGGCATTTTTCATGATAGGTCCCCTTTAAACAAACGGATCCTAGTTGGTTGAACACAAGATAAACAGGCAAAGTATAAAAGACAAATGCAAAGCAAGCTAACAAACAGCAGCAGGTGAACCTTAACACAATGGTACAATAAGGTTAAAAATGGCCTACCATGAGGCATACAAACAATTTAGGATCTGTCTCTACACTCTACGATTCATGGGGTTAGTAGATTCCACTTAAAAAAAAAATACTTTTTCAACATAAAACATTTCCTTTGTTTTTCTTTCTCAACATTCAAATGTTTTCCTTTTAAGGATGATTCAGTGGAAAGAATAATACAGGTTGCTATCCGGTGCTTGGTGGTGTGTCTTCGTGAAAAGGAGGATCTCTTCAAGGAAAGCTTCGTAAGTAAAGACGATGCTGTGAAGCCTAACACATCAAATAATAGTCAGAAAATTCTTTTTTTTTTTATTTTTTTTTATTTTTATTAAATTGAGGTGTTTATTGAACCTTTTAACAAAATACAACAAAATATTTGGTAATTATTTACATACAGTATATGACTTTTTTTGTATCATATTTGATACGTCAGGCCTTTATGGCAATGTATTGCACAACCCGAACCAACAGGCTTCGACAAAGAAGGGAGATGCGTGCCACAACGTAAGGGGTATTGCGGGGGAACTGCGCTCCTTGATCTTTTGGGGGTTCCAGCTACACTGGCCCAGGTGCCACCCGTGTGGCTGATTAGACGACAGCCCCGCCCACCTCCAGGAACCTGCTAAGACAAACACAAGCAGGCACCCTGGAGTGGGTGGGGCCGTCAAACATTTCAACTGATTTTGATCAGTTTTTTCTAACAGGAGCCCTTTTACAAGCTCTATTTTGCCTTGTGGTAGGACAAAAAGCAGTTTCTGTCCTTTTTGAGGCACAGATGGACTTTACATTTCCCACAGTATACATGTGTGAAATGATTGCCTGTTCAGTGTTTGCATCTCTGTCGGGTTTCCCATGTTGGGGAATGATCAATGCCATCCTTTCTCACATCAGCAGGCACACTGGAGTGTTGCCTTTTATGGGGGTGTGTTTAGTCCGGTTCTGGAGAGGATAGTGGTCTGCCACGTTTGATTTTGCCCTTTCCTGCACTTGTAAGGGAAGTGCCAACAGAAGCCTGAAACCTTCGCAAGGCCATGGGTTTTATCCTGGGCTTAAGTTTCTTCTGGTCTCTTCTGTAGAGGTTCCATGCATTGATAACCGCCACTGTGACAGTGTGCCACTAAATGTACATGTACCATCTTCGGGATTTTAAGCTGAATTTGTAGAGTGCAGACAGCACATCAAGGAGGTCAACACCTCCCATGAACTTGTTGTATGCTTATTCAGGAGGTATGCATAGGAATTGCATTAGCAGCTAACTTTTATTCTCCGATTATTACATAAAAATGGAATTATGGATTATCAATAATTTTTCCAAAGTGACAGACACTGACAGACACATTGGATTAACCTATGGATTAACTTTCAGCCGCTTTTTAAATATTTTTATCAGAATAACAGCTAAGGTGAGACAATGTTCAGTTTTTGCTCCGTAATGCTACGTGTTGTGATGTCTGTGTTTGAAAAAACACCCCGCAGCCCCCGACTGAGGGGGCTCTCGGCTTAACAGGTTAATTAAATAATCTAAACAGTGTTTTTGGCATTGTGGTAAGCATAATGCAGATTGCATCATGAAATGTACTACAACGACACATATTTTCCACGTCACATATTTTCCGGAGAAATGTACTCAAAAACCTGCTGTATACTATTTGATACATTTTCAACACGATTTCTCTATGAAATAAGCTACAAAATATAAACTGATTATAAGTTGCTTCAATACAGTAAATATTTATAGTGAAATATCAGTAACAATATAAAAGTAATTCTTACCGTAATTTATTCAATATTGGCAAAGATGATGCTTCCAAAAGCGTCTGAACCGTTACATGACGGTAGCCATTTTGGATTTGGTCATTAAAAGCGATCTACAGCCGGTGTCGGTACCATATGTGTTCGGGGTACCATATGTGTTCGGGGGGTCTTTTAGGAACGTTCCAGTCATTTGGATGACGTAGAGGTCTCAGAAACTCATGTATCAAATATTATACACTTGGCGATACTGTAACCTGTGTTAACCTGAAACACAATGCAATGTTTTCGAATCTGATTGCACCAAAAATACTTAAATGTATTTTCTGATCTACTTATTCCAGGATGGTGAAGTGGAAGTTAGCAATGAGTTGCTGAAGATTGTCTTGACCAGGGGTGCGGATGCAAGAATAGTGATTGAAGGAACATAAGTCCTTCAAATCTCGGATGCGACAAGAGCCTGTGCCATGCTGATGGGGCTATACGCACTCAACCTGAACTACCTAAAGAGATGTTAAAAACGTTGGAAGCAGGTTCATGCCTTTATTTTAATGTTTATATTGACTTTTATTTCATATTTGAGAACATTTGTTATTAAAAGGTCATTGTGTAACGAACATTTTAAAATAAACTGTTAACAAGTGGAACTTAAATGTGTATGTTATTTTTGACTCAAAGAAATAAGTTTCTAATGCTCAAACAAATTAAGGTAACAATTTGCATGGACATTTTGGAGTAGCATTGACTTAAATACCTAAATTACAATAGCTTAAATTAAACAAAATGCAACTTAATATCACTCCATCTTTACGATTAAAATTAAGTTTGTTCAACTAAATTTAGTTTTTAAAGGTGAAAGCAAATTATGTTTGTAGTACTGAACTAATTTAGTTAATCAGATTATAAATGGGTACTCAGATTAATTTAATAATCGATTTAGTTGGAAATACTTAAAAAGATCAACGCAAATTGTTACCTCAATTTATTTAATTAGAGCCGGCGTATTTTTTTTTAGAGTGTACTCATCACAGGAAGAGGTTTTCCCACTTATGTGCAGGAAAATAGAAAGCAGGACAAACTGCAAGGAAACAGCAAGTGAGCAACACATGCTAGCAGAAACTGGGACCAATATATGCTTGTTTAAAGATAGACAGCCTACCTGTACCAGCGACCATGACAGCAAAGCCGAAAGAACAAAGGGCCACCAGGTGATTTTTATACTTTTCTCTAATCAGGGGCGTGGCTGGGGGAGGAGTCAGGCCTTGAGCTGCATAGAGAGGCAAAGTCCCGCCCATCTACTTCCGACCCATGGGACCCCGGAAGCGGAAAATTATACATTGACGTCAATGGAGAGAGCAAAGTCATCTTTCGATTCCGTTTGAATTGTTGAGAGCCACGAATGACACATATGATTTTTGTCAAATTAAAAAAACATTTTGCAAGTCAAAAAAATAAAAATGTGTCGTAAAACTGTGAAGTTACAATTTTTTTTGTGTGAAACCGCTCAGTGAACTATAGGTCTCTGGTCTCGCACAATACGCGTCACCATTACAAAGATTGCTGTCTCGTTAGCAAATTTCACCTGTTTCTTTCAGAATGAGGCGAAAAAGTATAAAACGAGGTGAAAATCACTACAAGTCTGGGCATGTTGAGAGCTGTACATACACGAAAGGGAGCGGTTCTGTAAGAGGCAGCATGCGGGACCGGCTTTACAAGGTTTCAGTGAGTAATATGAGTGCAATGTTTAAGGTTAATGTCAGCTAGCTAACATTAGCTAACAAGGTACACTAACGTGTTTTGTTTTAGCAACTAGTTTTCTCCTTAAGAACTTCGTGGTGTCTGTATATGCTGTGGATAACATTAGTGTTCACAAGAACAAGATACACTCACGTGTTTTGTTTTAGTTGCTCTTCAGATCGAAGCGGCCAGTTTTATATCGACTATATGTGTGATCTCCTTTTTACATCTCGTTGTGTCATTTGAGTTTATTTGCTGTGTGTAGATTCAAGGATTTTGGTTATCTTGTCCAGGGATGCAAACTTGTCACCTTTCGGCGAAATTCTCAGTTTTGAATCCAAAATAGGTCGTTTGTGGGATTCATGTAGATCTGCAATAAAAATATTTAGGGGCATGGGAGGGGGTCCGGGACCCGGATTAATGTGCGGCCGCGAGCTTTTTTTATATATTATAATGAAGCGCGAGCTGTGTGCTCGAGTCTTCCTGCCTGTCGGCTCTGCTCATGATGTATAGAGAGGCGAAGTCCCTCCCCTTCCGGGAGCCTCCATGGGACCCCGGAAGCGGAAAATTATACATTGAATTCAATGGAGAGAGAAAACGTATCTTTTGATCCCGTTTGAATTGTGCCACGAATGACACATATGATGTTTGTCAATTTAAAAGAACATTTTGCAAGTCAAAAAAATTAAAATGTGTCGTAAAACTGTGAAGTAACACATTTTTTTATGTTAAGCCGCTCAGTGAACTACATGTCTCTGGTCCCGCACAATACGCGTCACCAACACAAAGATGACCGTCACGTTGGAACATTTCACCTCATTCTTTCAGAATGAGAATACAAGTATAAAACGAGGTGAAAATCACTACAAGTCTGGGCCCGTTGAGAGCTGTACATACACGAAAGGGGAGTTAGTCGGTTCTGTAAGAGCCAGCATGCGGGACCGGCTTTACAAGGTTTCGGTGAGTAACATGAGTGCAATGTTTAACGTTAATGTCAGTCAATAAGGAGGAGAATGAAAAAGAAGATGATGAACCACAGACCCGGCATATAATGACTGCAGTGTGCAGGGCTGTGTTAATTTATGTTACTGTTATCAATAGCATTAGTTGACTGAGAAAACCGTCAAGAAAAAAAGTTTAGCGATGTTACGAGTCGACTAGCATAATATGAACCACGGCTGTGATTGACAACCTGGACAGCCAGTCAGAAGCTAGAATGCCAACCTAGAGAGCCAATCAGAACCTAGAACGGGTGTACTGTATACGGGTGTGTATGCTGTGGATAACATTAGTGTTCACAAGAACAAGGTATACTCCCGTGTTTTGTTTTAGTTGCTCTTCAGATTGAAGCGGCCAGTTTTATATCGACTATATGTGTGATCTCCTTTTTACATCTCGTTGTGTCATTTGAGTTTATTTGCTGTGTGTAGATTCAAGGATTTTGGTTATCTTGTCAATTTGTTTGGTTATCTAGGCACAGCTGTGTGTGACTCCCTCTGGTACACTGGTATGTGTTTTCCTAATGTAGAGAGCATTGATTAATTCATAAACTACACACTGAGTCTAGATCCTGACCAAATCCTTTTTTGTTGATCAAATGTTTTTCAAAAATGTAATACACATTTAAAAAAAAATACAATGTACAATCACAACCAATACAACACAAATTACAAAAACTTCAGAAAAAACAAACAATAACAACAATCGGACAAGAGGACAAAACAATGGAAAAATAAACCCTCCCACCCCCAGATCTGGACCATCCTTGTATTGCTCATTCAATCTATTATAGCATGTTAACAAACATGGTACTTACTTTATTTGTACAGATCTACATGGGAGAGGATGGCGCGATGCAGAGCGCTGTCTGTGGTTGTGCACGGGGGATGTACAAATGCAGCCACGCTGCAGCATTGGCAATATTTGCCATGTGGCAGATCAGCTCCACAGAAGTTGAGTGCCAGTGGAGGAAGCCTGGCACTTCAAAAGTAGTCCAGCCGGTGTCTCAACTCTACCAACAGCAAGAGGAGACATACAACCCACTGGCCAGAGACATCGCCACTGAGGAAGTAGACTGGTTTAGGTCTGCACTGAGGGGCGCAGCGTGGCATGGCATGGCTTTTGTCACCTGAGCCAGAGCTGCAGCCTCAACATCAGGCCATTTTCAACGTGCCGGAGCTGGTGAAGGAGCATGGGGGTCGGGGGCTTGAGGCAATTCTTGCCTCAATGCGACTGAGCAGAGACCATTAAGCTGCCATCCAGACAGCCACCGTAGGACAGCAGACAAATCCTCAGTGGCAGTTACACAGGCAGGGCAGGTTGACAGCCAGCAATTTTGGTGCTGTGCTGAGGTCGGGACTTTCATCCACTCCATGCGCGTCCCTCATGAAGAGGGTGCTTGGGGGGTACAATTTAGACGGAGTCATGGCTGTCAACTGGGGAGTTGTAAACGAGGTGTGTTTGGCCTTTTAAGTGTGACACATATGTAGTGATAAATGCTTCACCTGACCACTGTTCCTAAATAAAAAAAGTTTTCTGCATCGTCAGTCATTTTTTCCAAATAATTACCAATATTTCACAAATTCTTCATGTCAACTTAAGAGCACAGCTTTGTGTCAGCTTTGCTTGGTTCATCTTACTGGGGGGCAGCTACATGGATGTCGGTGCAGTCCACAATCATTTTGCAGTTGAAGGCAGAATGAATTTATTATTGACTCAGAATGAAGCACAACTTCATGTCATACAATACATTGACTTTATTTCTAATTGTGTAAAAAAATAAAGCATTTATTAGCAAGCAGGACCTGCAGGAACAGAGAACGGTGATGGATGGAGCTGGGAAGAGAGAAGAATAAAGAAAACAGATCAACTTTATTATCGGAAATTAATTCAATTTCAAAACAAGTTGCCGCTCCTACAGTTTTCTAGTATGTAAAGATGATTTCACATGACCTATGCAAAATATCACACTCAATACATGTGTCTCTCTGGGGGGTGCATTGGGCCTTTGATGTATATAAATAATATACCATAACCAAATACTATTACGTACAGTGGAAATCAGGTTGCCAGAGCAGGTCAGTGTGCATGTTCCTCAGGGTCTCAGCAGTTACAGGTGAGGTAAAGACAATAAGAGAAAAAGGTCAGTAACAACACTTTAAAGTAACAACACTGAATAATTATCTATTTTAATAATTTTCTCTCAGTAATCACTCAACTACTGTCTTTCCAACAAGCAGCTTGACTCACCCTCACTGTCATCACAATGACACATGTCCAGAAGCATGTCATGCAAAGCTCCCTGCCTGCCTGCCTTCCTTCGAATCTCCCTGAACTGCTTCCTTAGCACCCGGTGGAGGGCGCAGTAGGCTACTCTTCAAATGTTTCACGAAATACTTACCATGATGACTACTCTTACTGTTTAACATTTTGGTGTACTTCATGTAATAAAATAATAACTTCATGGTAAGGCTACTAAAAATGACAAGGCTAAGTAATGTAATGCTAACTAACGTGCTCGCTACTCGTCGCTACAAGCTAGGTAGCTAACTTGACTATGTTCCATGCACAACATGTATATTACCTATGATATTACCTGATATGTCTGATCCAGCGACTCCTGGTCCTTTCATAAGACGGGAAGCGATAGAACGAGCAAGTGGTATGATCACTTTTGTGATTACAACATGGTACAAAAGCACACAGGCATCTTGTAAAAGTGAATTTATTGGAACAATCTCTTATATTTATTGGAGGGAATAAATCAGTTATGAAATCTTCTTTTTCGCTTTAATTACGAGTCGCAACCACTTGGAGCATTATCGCCTGTGACATCACATGCGCGACCCAGAATGGGATTTGGGATTTGTAGTCTTTGTAGTCGCATATTTTTCATAGTCTTATATTTCAACAGTTTTACGACAAAATGTGACTTTTTTGACATGGAAATGATTGTTTAAGATTGACAAACATCATATGTGTAGTTCGTGGCACAATTCAAACGGGATCAAAAGATACGTTTTCTCTCTCCATTGAATTCAATGTATAATTTTTCGCTTCCGGGGTCCCATGGACCGGAAGTAGATGGGCGTGACTTCGCCTCTCTATAATAAGCCTCTGCTGCTCGGCGATGATGGTCTAGCTTCAGCAGCTACATTACCTACGGTGCGTTCGTTAATATTAACTGTGCGTCCGGAGTCCCTATGGCACAGACTGGACCGCTGGTGAACAGCTGTTAGAACGGGCCGTTCAGGTGTTCAGAGCAGAGCTCCCTGTCGGAGCGGCAGAGAGTGGTGTGCACTGAAAAGTTTTTTTTTCCCGTCGCAATATTATCGTTGAGCTTGCTAACTAGCATACACTATCTGCTAACGTTAGCTTTAGCCTTCGTTTTCTAATCGTTTTTTTCATAGGCTATAAACAGAGGTGGTATAAGTATATCTTGTACTTGATTAAAAGTAGAAGTACTCAGTTATTGTACTTGAGTAAAAGTAGAAGTACTCAGATCTTGTACTTGAGTAAAAGTAGAAGTACCAGAGTGTAGGAATACTCTGTTACAGTAAAAGTCCTGCATTCCAAATGTTCCTCAAATAAAAGTAGAAAAGTATTATTATCAAAATATAGTGAAAGTAGCGACAGTAAAAGTAGTCATTTTGCAGATTGGTCCATTTCAGAATAATATGATATGTTTTATAATGATTGATCATTAAAGTGTTATCAAAGCTGGTAAAGGTGCAGCTAGTTTGAATGACTTTGTATACTGCAGGGTAGCTTGTGAATTTACTCCAGGTGGAACTAAAGTCTGATTTTAACACTTGATTATATTTCACATCATTCATCCACATCTGTAAAGTAACTAAAGGTATTAAATACATGTAGGGGAGTAGAAGTACACCATGTACCTCTGAACTGTAGTGGAGTAGAAGAACAAAGTAGCAAAAACATTGAAATACTTAAGCAAAGTACAAGTATCTCAAAATTGTGCTCAATTATAGTACTTGTTGAGTTTATGAACTTAGTTACTTTACACCAGTGGCTATAAAGATAAAGACTAAGCCTTGCACAGAGGCATGAAAATACATTTTCAAAATGCTCAACAGTGCTGCCAAAATTATAAACTGACTGCTACACAATTAAAATAAATGCTTTTTATATATTTCTATTAGATGTGACTCTATGCCGTTTCTGTTATTATTAACACTGCTGCTTTAGTTGTTCTGACTGCTAAAATCCTCTGTTATTCCAAATTTTAAAGCCGATATTCTGTGGGGTCAGGGGGCTCGGATCCTTGTCACCTTTTTCATACCTGATGAGTTTGCATCCCTGTTGTCAATTTGTTTGGTTATCTAGGCACAGCTGTGTGTGACTCCCTCTGGTACACTGGTATGTGTTTTCCTAATGTAGAGAGCATTGATTAATTAATAAACTACACACTAACTCTAGATCCTGACCAAATCCTTTTTTGTTGATCAAATGTTTTTCAAAAATGTATTGTATATTATATAACAGCTGCACATCACAGACCGGAGTCTCTGCTACTGTGGACCACGAAGGAGGCGATCATCATCCCCATCCCCAAAGACCCTGCATGGCATGGGAATCTCCTCCTCCTGGAACAATTCTACACCCAGCATATGCTCCCTGTGTTGGCCAGTAGAGAGGAGGACATTTAAATAAACATACTCTTAACACCCTCGGACTCTGCGTTGTGTTTCGTATGTGTGATGGGGTGTTATGCAGAGGGGAGAAAAACAGGACACAGCAGATTGGGATTGTGGTGGAGATGCTGAGCAGTTATTTAATTGTTGCGTGTAATTATTATTATACTGCGTGCTTCTTAGTTATTCCATCTTTTGCTGTAACATGGATCTGTATGTAACTCTATATTCACTTGTTATCTACCACACTTCCTTCTACATCATACACCATCATTATACATGATGGTGTATATAGGATATATATTTGTATACATATCTGTAAATTGTATAATTTTGTTTTTGTATTTGGGATTTCTCTTTTGTCCACTCAAATACACTTGGCCCTTTCTCTTTTCCATGTGGAAAATGGCAGCTGCATATTCTGCTTTTCTCATCTGCTCCCTGTCTGCTCATCTACAATGAGACAATTATATAATTAATTACTAATAATCATTTAAACCTGTTACTACCAATATTTTACAAATTCTTCATGTAAACTTAAGAGCACAGCTGTATGTTGAGTCTCAACTTTGCTTGGTTCATCTTACTGGGGGGCAGCTACATGGATGTCGGTGCAGTCCACAATCATTTTGCAGTTGAAGGCAGAATGAATTTATTATTGACTCAGAATGAAGCACAACTTCGTGTCATACAATACATTGACTGTATTTGTAATTGTGTAAAACAAATATGAATATTGATTAGCAAGCAGGACCTGCAGGAACAGAGAACGGTGATGGATGGAGCTGGGAAGAGAGAAGAATAAAGAAAACAGATCAACTTTATTATCGGATTTTAAAAATTCAATTTCAAAACAAGTTGCCGCTCCTACAGTTTTCTAGTATGTAAAGATGATTTCACATGACCAATGCAAAATATCACACTCAATACATGTGTGTCTCTGGGGGGTGCATTGTGCCTTTGATGTATATAAATAATATACCATAACCAAATACTATTACGTACAGTGGAAATCAGGTTGCCAGAGCAGGTCAGTCCAGTGTGCATGTTCCTCAGGGTCTCGGCAGTTACAGGTGAGGTAAAGAAAATAAAAGAGAAAAAGGTCAGTAACAACACTTTAAAGTAACAACACTGAATAATTATCTATTTTAATCATTTTCTCTCAGTAATCACTCAACTACTGTCTTTCCAACAAACAGATTGACTCACTCTCACTATCATCACAATGAAACACGTCCAGAAGAATGTCATGCAAAGCTGCCTGCCTTCTTTCCTTCGACTCTCCCTGAACTGCCGGATCTTTTAATGTTCAATGTTAACCATTTGTGCAGATAGCATTAACTAGAAAATATGCTAATGTGGCGTTAGCCTACCTCCCGCCCCCTTAGCACCTGGTGGAGGGGGCGATAGGCAGGCTACTCTTCAAATGTTTCACAAAATACTTACCATCATGACTACTCTTACTGTTTAACATGTTGGTTTACTTCATGTTAAGGCTAATACAAATGACAAGGCTAAGTAATGTAATATAATGCTAACTAACATGCTCGCTACTAGCTAGGTAGCTAACTTGACTATGTTCCATGAAAAACATGTATATTACCTGATATGTTTGGTCCAACGACTCCTGGTCCTTTCATAAGACGGGAAGCGATAGAACGAGCAAGTGGTATGATTACTTTTGTGATTACAACCTCGTACAAAGCACACAGGCATCTTGTAAAAGTGAATTTATTGGAGCAATCTCTTATATTTATTGGAGGGAATAAATCAGTCTTCTTCTTCTTTGCTTTGCGAGTCGCAACCAGTCTTGGAGCATTATCGCCTATGACATCACTTACGCGACCCAGAATGCATTTGGGATTTGTAGTCTTTCTAGTTGCGTATTTTTCATAGTCTTATATTTCAACAGTTTTACGACAAACTGTGACTTTTTTTACATGGAAATGATTGTTTAAGATTGACAAACATCATATGTGTCATTCGTGGCACAATTCAAACGGGATCAAAACATAACCTCTCTCCATTGACTTCAATGTATAATCTTCCGATTCCGGGGTCCCATGGAGGCTCCCGGAAGGGGAGGGACTTCATCTCTCTATTCAAGAGCACTACTGTCTACATGTCAGTGAAGTAAAGTTTGAGATACATTTATTTCCATCATGCATTTAAGATGTCTTGTATCAAAACACCTACGTATAGCCATGTAGACACAATTGCAATGCGTTCGGTCAGACTGGATTGCTAAAAAGGAGGCAAAAAATAGAAACATTTTGCCTTGAGGACCAAGACAGAAACATCTGTAAAGGTGCTTTTTGAGTACATGTTTTAAATTATAACAATTTGGGTCTTAATTTCACAATTTCTAGTGATAACATTGTACTCATCTAAGTAAGTAACATCGATTGCCAAACACGATTACAAATAAATATGACTCCGACTGTCTAAATCTGATCCGTCCCCTTACTCTGCAAGCATATAGGACTTTGTATATAAAAATGAGTGAATGTTAAGCCCCACAAATGTCCAAATGAAATCAGGCTCTTTTGACGCCGCTACAGTTGCTGTGAGACCAGACACCAGAGCCAGTATGCTCCGAGGTTGGTTATAACTTTCACAATGGCTCCTTTTACTCTTATTACTTTTCTCAGCTTCAACCGGTAAGTATGGTCTCAAAGTAATCAATGCACATACATTTCACAGGAGAGCTCTGCCTGAGAAGACTGAAAGAAACTGCCAACAGACTCATGTCAGTTTCAGCTGACCTTTGTCCATCAAAATGACACACGCTATGCAATTATAAAATCGCCTCGTGGTCCAAGGCAGAGTTATGGGGTTATATTTCAGTTCAATGGCTATACTGCCATATAGGACTTACAATCGGTATAGGTTGTATATTTATTTATCATTCTCTTTTTTGTTCGCATCTTTGTTTATTTTGAGGTGAGGAGTTTTTATATCTCCCTTGGGTTATTTTGTATTTCTCATGCATAATATGTACTTTTTTATTTCTGTTTCATCTTTTTCCACATAAATAAAAGCTCAATCCTCACCATACTGCACAACTGGTAGTGTTGTAACTAAGGTTGACCGTGACTCTGAAAAAAGGTAAATTCTCTGAAAACTGTGGAACTTGGGAAAAAAAATGTCATTCCTTTTAGAAAAAGCTTAATTGCTATACATGCAACTATGATGTCATTACTGTTTATATGTTCAGTATGAGTTGGGCTGACAACGCAAACTCAACTTTATCTGCATCATGCTGAGTGACAAGCCAAGTTTGTACAGAATCTTGTTCTCAGAGCCAGGAAATAGTACAAGCTCAAACAAACATGCACAATCTGCTGATATTTTAAAATCCTGTCTTCCAAGTTGCAAAGCAGTCTGTGCACCCAATGTGGCTCAGCGATTGACATAATGTGATATGGTGCAAACAACTACAAAACATTTTTTTGATTGTTATTTGATTTTTATTGAGGGATCCTTGCTTCACACAGTGCTTTTGTTCATAATCAGAAAGTGTGTGCCTGCTTGCTTATGTTTATTTAGATGTTCATCTTTCTACAATACATGGACCAAATTAAAGCATGGATATAATTGCTGGAATAAAAACATGTTATTAAAAATAGCATTCACATGGTAAAAAAAAGTATCACTGCATATTCAATTCAAAACAGATACATATGAGTCACACACACCATGCTTGCAGTGATTATACATCCATTTACAGTGGTCTGTATGCTCCTCCATCCCCTCTCGCTGCTGCATTCTAATATCTCATGTGTCCACTGTTCTTGTCTCTTCTGCACCAGTCTTGTCAGTGAAAGGTCACTCTGGCCCTCCAAGCAGAGTGCAAAGTTTCTCCAGGGAAATTAATGGTTTGAGCCTTCAATAGCTGCCTCTCTCTTTCTTTGTAATTTGCCAGCATTGACTTAGAGGATGCCTTCAAAAGGTAAATACACCCTTGGCCATGTATAGGGACTGAAAACAGATGGGGGCTCCTCTTGTGTTGATGTGTTCCCAAACTGCGTTTTTGACTTTTTTTAAAGAAACTGGACAGGAGCAGTTGGAGCAGATGGAGCTTACCCAAACTCTGTTTTTGTGTGTGTAAATATTACAATATTACATTTTGTATGATAGAGACTGTGTGTGCACTAGCATCAGGGGCAAAGTGATTTATTTTTGATTCAATTTAATTTCACTACATCACGCAAAGGTGTCAGTGGGAGGTTTGCGTAGCCATTGCAACAGCCACCCACCCGCTTTCTATCGGTGCGTTATTGATGATGTTCTCATCCTCCCAGACAATCACCAGGGATACATGGACAGACGAGGGAAATATGTCTTCATTCTCCTGTCAGGAAGGGTTACGGGCTGTTGATGTTCAAACGCCCAGCACTGCCTCCAGAATGGATGATCAGAAGAGGGGTGCAGAGTAAGAGATGAGGGCTGTCCAACCTTCATAGAAGCATACATTTGGTTAATTGTGTTAATTAGCATGTGAATGTGAACACAAAATGTCAAGGTTACACAAAACATTGATCACATGGGATTGTTGACATTAAGAGAGCCCCTTTTCATGAAGAACATTTCTTGTTCTTTTGTATTTTAATCTGGCTTTTCAGCAGATGCTTGTCTGCTGTTCATTGTGGTTATCCATTATATCAGGGCTAAATATGGCCTTGACTGTCCAGTTGTTACATTACACCTCAACGGAAGTCTCCCCGGGCCCAATAAATCACACATGCAGATACTAATGGAGGTTTTCAGACCATTTATAAGCCATCCACTGACAGGCGGAAAAAAAGAAAATGATGGTGTCTGAAGAGAAAGACTTGTTTTCAGACCCAAAAAAAGACCTTTTAATACAATTGAGAGCAAAGTGGTCAATTAGGTATCGCTCTTGGAGAACTGGGTTTCTGCCAACAACTAAGTTTTGTGAATGAATAATTAATTCCTAGAATGGCTTTTCTTTTCCTTGCAGTGCTAAAAGGGAACCATTGCATGGCGTTGTGTAAATATGCCGAGAGAATTTGTTTTGACTGAACATTATCCAAAGCAATACTAATTAGTCCATTTTTATATTCATGTTTCATTTCAGCAAAGATTTTATAGTTTATTTAATTGTTGAGTTCAAAGGTCACTTTCACAAGACACTGTGGCCTTTGTTCCATTTAAGACATGCTGCCTTATGGTCTGTGATTGTTAAATACAGTTTGCAAAGTTTGAAGAGCTATTTCAGATGCTCATGGTCAAAGTCCCATTCAGTCTTCCCACAGACAATGTACGCTTTGCATATGTTTAAGTCAGGGTTTTAATTTATGTGTGGTTTAGACGTTATGAAGACAAGTCAATAAAAAGCTTCAGAACTTTAACATATTGGAGACTACAGTATACAGTCCATTTTTATATATAGGCAAAGAAGAAAAATAAATAAAGCATGCATCGGGTCTGAGTGACCTTAAACCTTTCAATTACCCACCACAATTCAATATGTCAGTTGTCTACAGTTAAAACAAATTATTTAGGAATTGAATTGTAGTACTTCTAATTCAGTGAACTCCAAAAGCTTGCCTTAGAAGTTGAGGCAATATCTAGTTCAAGCTCCAGCATTGATAAACATCTCCTCAGATTTGACATGTTGCGAAACCGTGCTTTTTGTGGTGTCAAGTTATCTTTTTTTTCCACACATGGCTTAAATGGGCCGTTGATGGGTTCAATACTTGTGATGTGTGCAGCAAATGTAACTTTGTGTTGGATGGAGGGAGTCTTTGTGGCTGCAGGCGAGATATGATAGATTGGAGACCTAACCGCAAGCCCTCTCAGGTCTCTGCCGGGTGCCTGGGGTACCCACAGCTCAAAGTCCATGACATTTGAAGAAGACACATCACTGATGACTGAGAGGTTATCTAATGCGTGTGAAAGAATCCATGGGGGGTTGGGAATGGAAAGGTGAGGAGGTATGGAAGGATTAAGATAAGGAAAGGGAAAGTTCATGTGTCTGTTAGATAGTAGACTGAAAGGGAGCCATAAAGCAAATAGCAGGGTGAGTGAGTATGTACCACACCGACCGTTTATGCAGTAGGAAGTGGCCATATTCACTGTGAAGTTACCATTTTGGAGTCCCAGGTGGGCAATTGGCAGCTGCCATCTTGATTTTTGGTTGTCACTGTTTTCAGTCTTTTGCAACCAGAAGCAAACGAGGAGGGTAGAGCAAAAATATATCCAAACACTGAACAAGACATTTTTGGCAAACATAATATTAAAATTAACTTTCAAAACCTGAAAACAACAACAATGTGAAAGAGTTCAAACAAAACACAAACCCTACGAACCTAACCCTAACCCTAATCGGAAGGTAGCCTTGCCCTAAGGCAGGGATGGTCAACTTTGATGGTGGTGGGGGCCACATCATTGATGTACTGGCCACCAGGGAGCCGCAGATTCACTTGGAACACACACACAAAAAGATTCCATGTGTTGTATGTAATTAACAAATATACTAAGTCAGACATCTTCATTGACATTTTACAATCAAAGGGAACATCCCCAAACAATGGGAACATCCTCTAATAAGCTTACTAAACAAATCAGTTCACAGAAATGTTATTTCATTTTTACAAGTGGCATGTTTGTATTGAACAGGTTATTAAACAGTGGAATACAACTATTTCAAACTATTGGAAACCACGGAAAATGTGTAATGAGATTAACCATTAAGATGACATAAACGTGAAGTCATGAACACTAACCCAGATATTAGTTGTCTAACTTGAACCTAAAACCAGTCTCTGCATTCCCCTTATTCCACAATAAGGGGAATGTCAACACAGACACCTTACAGCCAGCACTCTGCTGTTCCTCAGCGCCATTCCCCCTCCCTCCCGCTGAAATTATGAATGAAAAGCGTATTAATCATAGATAACATGGCAGGGTCCGTGACAGTTTGTTTTCATCTGATTTCAAATAAACAAAGTCTTGGTTTTAAGAATATTAAACTTGTTTCGCCAAATTCAAATGATAAATACAACTTTTAAGCTTGTAAAGGCATAATTACAAGCGGCAACTTAACGTCACAGCAGACATAACAACAGCCGGTGTTTCTTGGGAGGGTTTCCCCGGGAAACAAACACAATACACACAAGTGCGTCACAGATTATTTTGCGGTATTTGAAATCAAATCAAAAATGTTTTTTTTTTTTTTTTTGGAAAAAGAGGAGGCGCATGCGGCCCTCGGGCCTCCATTTGCCCATCCCTGCCCTAAGGCTACACCTCTTTGTCTTCCATTTACTCTAAATGGTACAGTCATTTACACAATGAAAATTCATGCGGTATTGAATAGTACTTCATTCAGACCTACGGAGCCCCCTAGGGGACATGGAGAAGAAAAATAAAAATTGGATTTTTATTTTTTTGCGAGATATCGCGCAATACTTTTGCGAGATCTCGCAAAACCCCTTTGCGAGATCTCGCAATACTTTTGCGATATCTCGCAAAACCCCGTTGCAGTTTGTAGACGGTCCCTAAGCTCCTCCTCTCCCTCCTCCAGCTGCAGGTTGTGACCAATTCTTGATGTGTAGTTCGGATGACCGCGCGTATCGAACTGTTCTGATAAAAACGACTCTGTAGCTCGTTGTCTACCTTGCTATGATTGTAAAGTCATGTTGTTTGTATTTTTACAACGTTATGATCATGAGTTATTGATCTGCGAAATTCGAATCTGTCAATAACTCAGCTCAGAGGGACGTGCATGTCCCGTCGCTCTGAGTGTTCTCTTGAGGTGTCTTCACTTATGTGAAACCCTTTATATACAGTATACAGTCTATGTGTGAAACCCGTGCCTATTGCCAAGCACTGATGTTATATCTTTATATTTAAGGCCAAGCTCAAAGTAAAATCGATGAACCACTCCATTGTTGTGGTTTCTGTGTTGCCGTAGCAGCCAAACTGACCAAGAAGTACATTGAGCTAAATGAAAAGTTTTGCGAGATCTCGCAAAAGTATTGCGAGATCTCGCAAAGGGGTTTTGCGATATCTCGCAAAACATTATTATTATTATTTTTTTTCAAATAATTTTTTTTTTCTTCTCCATGTCCCCTTGGGGCTCCGTACAGACCAACATTTTTTTGAGAATTTGAATATTTTTCTCATGGAGAAGTTTAAGGCAACTCTGCTTTGGCATTATTTTTTAGATGAGGCGGTTGTATGAAGGTAGATATGGTGCAAAATGCGAGAGCGTGTAAAACCTGATGTGAGCACTTGCAGAAAAAAAATCTGAGCTTGTGTGCATACATTTACACTTGTATAAAATATTCACGTATCTGTGAACCAAATTTGAAGTCACAGAAGAAAAAATAAAGTTTTGTAGCTTGTAGAAAAAAAATGAACTTAGTGATGAAATGTTCACTTACATAAAAATTAGGGCCGGGACTCGATTAAAAAAATTACTCTAATTAATTAGAGGCTTTGTAATTAATTAATCGAAATTAACCACGTTTTTAATCACATATAAATATTTGACCTGAGAACAGTGAGAAGCAATTTTTTTCACATGGATTTTAGTATACCATTGAATAATGACTGAATACATAAGCTTAAGCAACAAAACATTGTTTTTTTTTTTCAAGGTGGTACTTAACCAAGACCAACAGAAAAGTGCAATTTTTGCCATAAAGTGTAGCAATAGCATATTTAGGAATATAGTACATTTCAGAGATTCAGGTAGCCTATAGGTAGGTAGACCTTCTGTAAACTATAACACTTTGTTTTTTTAAGTAAAACACAATACTTTCAAGTCCATTCAGAACATTGGAAACCCTGACTATTAGAAAACATCTCTCTGTTGCTTCAGAGGCCATAACAGTTCTCATTCATAACACTCCGTTCGATGTCTCACTATGGGATGCGCCTCAACGCATATGCACCAGAAGCATCAATCTCATTACGCCAATCCTGATTGGCTGGTGATCTTGACGCCAACGTCAGGGAATCCACCAACCCTATAAGTAGCTTGCGCCACGACGCAGGCGTCATTCAAACACCTCTTCTCGCTTCGGAGCACATCTCGAGAAAGATCAGTAGCTAGCTAGCTTAACGGTCCACAGACTGATATACGAAGCTAACCTTCGGTCGACGGGCGCTCGCCAGCTACTTTTGCTTCGCACGGGAATTTACTGTATTAACACTCCAGTTAATATCAGAATCTACCCTGCCGTTTTTTTCCAACGGATAACGGTAAGGTTTTTGGATTTTTTCCCGCAAACGGTAACACGCCTGTTGCTCGTTTGTCCTTTCTACGCCGCACCAAGGCTAGCTAAGATGGACTCTTCCCTCCCTCACACCAGAGGAGACGGAGTGTCGGAGGCTCGGCTCTGCGGCTGCGGGCTAAAGATATCGAGTACTGACTCACACCAGGTCTGCTCGTCTTGCCTCGGGCTGCAACATGCCCAGGAGGCTATCGACACCCCCGGCGCGTGCGGGCATTGTTCCCGTTTTACCGCCAAAAGCCGCCGCCGGCGGCTAGCGCGCCAAGCTAGCATGCCGGTCCGAGACCTCCCCATGCCTGTAGACTCGCCGGCCGGCGAGCAGGGCATGGTGGCGACCGCCACGGGTGCCGGGTCCCGCGCTGTGTCAAGCTGGGACTCGGTGGCGGCGACAGCCGCGGGAAGGGGGCCCCGTGCTGTGTCAAGCTGGGGCTCCCAACTGGACCTCACCATGGCCTCACCCGCGGAGGATGTCCTGGAGCTGGACTATGAGGAGGAGGAAGAAGAATACGCCTCGGAGTTTCTTCTTTCCGACTCAGACGAAGGCGAAGATGACATCTTCGTCTCGTCTGCCCAGGCTGCCAAGCCTGAGGCCATGTCTACCTCCCCGGGCGGGGACGAGCCACCGCTCCCCCGCCTCAGCATGGACCTACAGGCCGTGTGTCAACGCGCTGCATCTAAGCTGGACATCCCCTGGCCTGAAGCGGCCAGAGAGCCCTCCAGGTCTAGATACGAGGGAAAGAACTTGCCCCAAGCCGCAAGGCTGACCAGGCAACTTCTCCCCGTATTTCCGGAGCTGCTGGATGAGGTGTCGGTCTCCTGGAGAGACCGCCCCTTCAGCAGCAAGGCCCCAATCCAGGGAGCCTCCTCTCTGGACTGTGAGGGCATGGAGAAGCTCGGGTTACTCCGCATGCCTCCTATGGAGCCGCTTGTGGCAGCCCACCTCCAACCGCGGGTGTCGGCGGCCCCGAGCAGGAACCCCACACTGCCGACAAAGGCGGACCGGTTCCAGTCCGCAATGACTGAACGGGCCTACAAAGCGGCTGCTTTGTCCGCCAGGGCGCTAAATGTCTCCTCCATGCTAACCGCGTACCAAGCGGAGCTGTGCGCGGACATGACGGTGAAGCCTGAACCGGCCGTGTGGGAGGAGATCATGGCGATCACGGATATTTGCCTCCGCGTGCAGCGCTGTGCAGTACAGGCCACAGGAAAATCGCTGGGGATGATGGTGGTGCAGGAGAGAGCCAGATGGCTGAACCTGACAAACCTCCCCGACCGGGAAAAGGAGGACGTGTTGGACATGCCAATCGTCCCTGAGGGCATATTCGGCTCAGCTCTTGCCTCCATGCAACAGCGGTGTGAGGCCAAGAAGAAGGAGGATGAAGCTCTCCAGCTTTGCCTCCCTCGGAAAGCCCAGCCGCCGCCCCCAACGGTCCTGCGACGGAACTTCCCCCAGGCTACCCCGCACTCGGCCCTGTTCAAGGTCCCGAGATGGCAGAAGCCACAGCCCGCCCCCGGTCTCCCACCGAGACGCGAGGCGCGGACGAATTGGCCGAGAAAGTCCCCGGTCCCGGCAGCAGCCACACAGGCACCGCCGACCCAGACTTTCAGTCACCAGGCGAGGAAGAAGAAGAGGGCAGCCTGACAGCCTTCCCTCCCCCCCTCGGGGAAAGGGCTGGAGGTTTCCTGTTCTCTTTCAGCCCTGGATCGTGTTCCACACGTATCCAGCACCCATGTGTTTCCGGGGGACAACCACGCTCCCGCCTTCCCGCCGCCTCGGGTGATGACTGCACGTCATCCTCCAGTTCGCGCCATGAGGGAAGCAGACTTCACAGCACTGGCAGCAGTTCCTGCCAGTCGTTCAAGTCACACAAACACACACAAGGGTCTAAAAATAAAATGTTTGCCACTGTTGCTTCCAGGCTTAAAGCCAAGGGCACAGTCGAAAATATTAAAAAGACAAATAATAATGTCAATAAACAGTCAGGCGACTGCTCCGCTTCTGAGAGTGGCTATGAACGCCTCTCTCGGAATGCGGACGGTGGCCGGGCCTGTGAACGCACCATCACCGCGCGCATGCGCAGTGTCAACCGAGGTTGTCACCCTAGAGCGCCACCGTGTTCAGACACTAGAGGGCGCCATAACACAACCAATGCGGTCACAGGGTGCAGACAACAGAGATATGGTGACATCCCCGCTCGCTCTGAGGAGCGAAAGGTGGAAAATGCTCACATGCTCTGCTTGGGTTTTCAAAACGATATCACGGGGCTACAGACTCCAATTCGCTGTCACCCCCCCTCGCTTCTCGGGCATTGTGCAATCACATGCCCGGGGAGCGTCGGCTCACATTCTAGAGCAGGAGATTCTCTCGCTACTAGAAAAGAAAGCCATATCCATCGTACCCTCCAAACGGAGTCAGAGCGGCTTCTATTCCAAATATTTCCTCGTTCCCAAACGGGGAGGGAATGGAATTCGCCCCATCCTAGATTTAAGGGCTCTGAACGGGTATCTCAGAAAATACAAATTCCGGATGCTCACTCACACATCCCTACTGCGTCTCGTGCGTCAGGACGATTGGTTCACATCAATCGACCTGAAAGACGCGTATTTTCACATCCCAGTATATTATCCACACAGGAAATATCTGAGGTTCGCTTTTCAGGGTGTCTGTTACGAGTACAGAGTGCTTCCCTTCGGTCTGTCTCTCAGCCCACGGGTGTTTGTGCGATGTACGGAGGCAGCGATAGCCCCGTTAAGACAACAGGGGATTCGCCTGGCAACCTATTTAGACGACTGGCTCCTTCTGGCACAGTCGGAGCAGGAGGCTATTATGCAGACGAATATCCTCATGAAACACCTGCTCGACCTGGGTTTTGTAATAAACACAGAAAAGAGCATGTTGTCCCCAGCCCAGTCGGTGCTCTTCCTGGGCTTACGCCTGAGCTCGGTGCCCTTCACAGCCCGCCTGTCAGCGGAGAGAGTGAGAGCCTTCAGGGCTTGCCTCGCTCGTTTCCAGCCACGCAAATATGTTCTCTTCAGATCGTGTCTGCGGTTACTGGGGCTCATGGCGTCAGCCATCCTAGTAGTACGTCTGGGCCGCTTACACATGAGGGAATTTCAGCGCTGGGTAGCTGCCCTCAGACTAAACCCCACGCGTCATGGCGCGCGGAGAGTGATGGTCACTGTGCACTGCGTAACGGCGCTACGCCACTGGCTGCACCCGACTTTCCTGGTGCGAGGCGTGCCTATGGGTGCTGTCTTATCGCGGAAGGTGGTCACCACGGACGCATGTCTGACGGGCTGGGGGGGCATATACGAAGGTCGACCTGTGAGGGGTCTCTGGAGCAGAGACCTCCAACGGTCACACATAAATTATCTGGAGCTCTTAGCGGTGTTTCTCACCCTAAGACGCTTTCTGCCTTCTCTCAGGGGACATCATGTCCTCGTGAGGACAGACAACACGACCACGATATCGTATATAAACCGCCAAGGGGGTTTGCGTTCTCTACAGTTACACAGGCTGGCACGCAAACTGATCTTATGGAGCTGCGGACGTCTCCTCTCTCTGAGAGCGACACACGTACCGGGAGTGATGAACCTCGGGGCAGATCTGCTGTCCAGAGGTGCACCACTGTACGCAGACTGGACTCTACATCCAACGATTGTGAGTCAGCTGTGGGTGCGTTACGGCCGGGCCGCGGTAGATCTGTTCGCATCAAAAGAAAATGCTCAATGTCAGCTGTTCTTTTCAATGCGCGATCTAAATGCACCGTTAGGCGTGGACGCGCTCGCGCACGTTTGGCCCCCGGTCCTTCTATACGCGTTCCCACCCCTGGCTCTAATTCCTCCAACTCTGGCCAGAGTGAGAGAACAACGCCACACACTGATCCTGATAGCTCCACACTGGCCTGCAATGTACTGGCTGGCGGAGATATATCAGCTGCTGTGCGGACAGCCATGGCAGCTCCCGCTACACAGGGACATTCTATCTCAGGCGGGGGGAATGATTTTTCACCCTCACCCGGAGCACCTGGCGCTATGGGCCTGGCCCGTGAGTGGTATAACCTGAGTACAGTGGGGCTCCCTCAGAAAGTGATAAACACTATTCAGAGTGCAAGGGCTTCCTCCACCAGGTCTCTCTATGACTGTAAGTGGAGGGTGTTTGAGGAGTGGTGTCTTCAAAAGAAACACATCTCTTTTCAATGCCCTGTCGGTGTGATTCTATCATTTCTACAGGATCTGATTGATAAACACAGAGCTTTCTCCACGATCAAAGTGTACCTGGCTGCTATTGCCGCATGCCATGTGGGCTTTGGGGGAAAGACGGCTAGTCAACATCCCTTGGTCTGCCGTTTTATGAAAGGGGCTCGCCGGCTCCTCCCCGTTTCCAGGTCATTGGTGCCCTTGTGGGACTTGACGGTGGTTTTAGATGGGCTCGCTCGAGCTCCATTTGAACCCCTGGAAGACGCTGACATGAAGCACTTGTCACTGAAGACAGTGTTGTTACTGGCTCTGGCATCTGCCAAACGAGTCAGTGATATTCACGCGCTCTCTGTGCATCCTTCGTGTACTCAGTTTGCCCCGGGGCAAACGAGAGTATTGCTGAAGCCCAACCCGGCCTTTGTGCCTAAGGTGGTTGGCTCATGCACTCCCATTGACCTTGAGGCATTTCCTTCACCGCTAGGTTCCTCTGGGGAACAGCGGCCGAATTTGCTTTGCCCGGTTCGTGCTTTGCGCACTTATATGGACAGGTCGAAAGAGTTTCGGTGCAATGACCAACTCTTTGTATCTTGGGCTAACCCTCATAAGGGCAAGCCCGTTACCAGGCAACGGCTCTCCCACTGGATTGTGGAGACGATTGCTCTGGCTTATACGAGTCAGGGTTTGCAGGCACCAACGGGCCTGCGCGCTCATTCTACTCGTGGATTGGCTACATCCTGGGCTTTGTTCAAGGGTGTTTCCATTCAAGACATTTGTGCAGCAGCGAGCTGGTCCTCGCCGCTCACTTTTGTCCGCTTTTACAGGCTAGATGTTTCTGCTCCAAGTGTGGCCCGCGCAGTGCTGGGCCCCGTATTGGGACAGGGTTCTACCTGTTAAGTTCTGTTTTTGTGTTGGTGATTTTCGAGATAAGCATGTCTGGCAATGCGGGAGTCTCAATATCCCATAGTGAGACATCGAACGGAGTGTTATGAATGAGAACTATAGGTTACTTACGTAACCCCAGTTCTCAGAGTAACATGAAGTGAGATGTCTCACCTGACGGCCCTTCTTGCTGAGGCGAAGCGAGAAGAGGTGCTTATTTTGAATGACGCCTGCGTCGTGGCGCAAGCTACTTATAGGGTTGGTGGATTCCCTGACGTTGGCGTCAAGATCACCAGCCAATCAGGATTGGCGTAATGAGATTGATGCTTCTGGTGCATATGCGTTGAGGCGCATCCCATAGTGAGACATCTCACTTCATGTTACTCTGAGAACTGGGGTTACGTAAGTAACCTATAGACTTTGTTGATTTACCAACAGTTGATTTAAAAAATCTAATACATTTCAGTCCAACTCTCTCAATAACCTTGGCTAAAACAATAAACAGTTCAACATAAAGTGCCAGTTGCACCAACAACATAATAAATAGTTCAACATAAAGTGTACTGTACCATTTAAAATAAAATAAAAAAGTGCCAGTGATTGACCTCAATCCCTCCTATTCTTCCAATATCCTGATGAAAAATAAAATCTCTCTGTTGCATAGGCCACTGTTTGATCAACGCGAATTGAGTGTGGGTCCTTGTACTCCGAGTCGGGCTAACGTCCACGCTAGCTTCCACGCTAGCTGCTATATGTTTTGCATTGAGGTGATACTTGAGGCTTGATGTGCTGCGGTGATTTGCGAATTCCTTTTTGCATAATTTGCAAACAACCGTGCTCTTATCGACGCTTCCATCCGTCCGTTTTTTAAAACAAAATGTCCCATTCACGGGGCCAACCAAAGCGGTCTCATCAGCTTCTTCGTTCATGTTTGACTATTGTTCACTGTGGTTTGTTGTTGTCTGAAGTCATGAACGTTAGTTGGTGCTCCAGTATAATCGGTACCCCTGAAACTCATCCAGTGAGAAACGTTCCGCGGTGCAAAAATAAGTGCGATTAAAATGCGTTAATTTTTTTAACGCGTTAATTTTTGTGTAATTAATTAATCTTAATTAACGCGTTAAAGTCCCGGCCCTAATAAAAAAATATATTTTTAAAATATATTTTCCATTACAACTGCAACTTGGTTATTACAACCTCTCAAATCAGTCATTACAACTTCACGAATCTGCTCTGTGGCAGTATAAATCGGCGAATCTGCGGCCTTGACTTTTGCTACACTTCTTGCGATGAATGTGTCGCAAAAGTAATTTTCACCTGTAGATGTGGGGGGAGCGAAGGGGCGGAGCTATCAGAACAACGTCAGCCGTCAGGTCGAACCCATGGTCGAACCGGATGACTGTGCTAATGGTCCGTGTCGCTACCAGTCCGCTGAAATGGCGCGTCAATCAACGGTAAGTTTTGCCCATTACTTCCCCAGTATTACTTTGAATATTATTATTGTGATTGAGGATTAAATCCGCTATGAAGACCACCGTTTTATATCGTGCAGTTTAGCGGTGAAATAACGTCAGTTAGCCAGTTAACGCTAGCTTTGTTGAGTTTATGCTAGCTAAACAAGTACTGGTTGTAGTCTACACAGGATTAATTAATATATTATAGCCTACTGCTTTGGCACTAACGGTTGATAACCGTTTATGAAAATAAAACTAATTGAACTGTACTGAAATAATGACAAGTTTTATAATTGTCTTGGGCTCCTGCTGTGTTTTTAAAGCCTTTGTAAATTATCCATGCTATTTTCTATTTAGAACGAAGACTTCAGAATCTTAAAATCCCTTGACGTTTGTATGCAATTGTGCTGAATTCAACACTGGATTTGACATTAGTTATTTATATTTTGCCATCACTTAATTATATGTTTAATACATTTAAGTCAAGCTAAGGTACATGTGATGGTAGCTAGTTTGTACTCTTACCTGTGATGCCTCTTCCAAACAGCATAATAACCAGACTGTACCATTAAAACTGCAAGTACCAGTTCTAGATCAGAGAGCTGCAGAGACTTCAGGGAGAAACCTCCGTGTGATGAACGGATTGAGACAGCGTGGTGTCCAGAGAGCTTCTGAGACTTCAGGGAGAAACCTCCGTGTGATGGACGTCCTGTCTGTTGGTTTGGAGAGGACTGAGGGTCTTTCCTCAGCGAGGAGGAACAGGCCTGATGGAGGAGCCCATGCTGGGCAAAGCTGATACCAACTGCACAGGCCAAGTCTGTCACTTTATTCGACTAAATGTGTTTACTTATACATTTAATAGGTTTACACCTTCTGTCCATATGTGCTTTTTATTTAAAACATGTTTAATTAACTTTTGGTTCACATTTCAATAAATTGTATTTGCACTCCTTTCGTCCATTATTCTTACTGAACATTTTAGATTACACATTCAGATCTGACTGAAGATTGACCCCATTTATTGACGTTGCAAACTCTGCGGTACAAGGCACAAGTGATGTGAAGCTCATAAAGTGAGGCAAATAGAAATAATCAGCTGATGGAGTGTCGATGTGGAAATAGGTGCATTCGATCAGCTGACTTTGTTTTCACAATAAAAGTAGTTTCTTAGTGAATGTCATGTACTGGTCTTAAAATCTCATAACATCAGCTTTTAATTTTCCTCTTGGATGTTCTTCTTGACCCTCGGAGAAGGAGAAAATGTTGAATCATGTCTTTCAGGCATGTCCTTTCCTAACAAAAATGACAGGAAACATAAAACATATTATTGCAGAACAAGTGTGTTATTTATGAAAGAGGTGTGTTTGTGTTTTTAGGGGTTGTAGATATAATTATTTTGTAATTGTAATGTTTTTTTTTATTTCAACAGAGAGCTATTAAGACAAATGAACAGTATGAAATTCATACAAGCTACACAACTTTTTTTTTTCTTCTGTGACTTCAAATTTGGTTCACAGATACGTGGATATTTTATACAAGTGTATATGTATGAACACAAGCTCAGATTTTTTTTCTGCAAATGCTCACATCAGGTTGTACACGCTCTCAAATTTTGCACCATATCTACCTTCATACGGTTGCTGCTTGATGCACACATCTTTTCATCAGGGACTATACATTTAGCTGTGTGACACATGTTGCGTTTACACAACATGTACAGTACACTTGAGAGAACATGGAGCCTGTGGGATTACAGTTTGCTGTGCTGTGATTATATGGTGGAGAATTCTGCCAAAGTGTCCCACATCTGGGGTTAGGGATTAGGGATTAGTAAATAGGAAAATGTGAGTGAAAGCTGTTGGTCGGCTGCAAAACAGTGGACAGTGGAGTAGAGCGCTGTGTACATCAGAGTTTTGCACTGGTGTTGATCTGCTCCTAAAGGGATTAAGTACAAAAACCTTACCATCCCAACCTGCCACTTGACTTTGCACACACCAACACACATGCATGAACGCATTTAATGCAGAGGTCGTGTTGCATGCACAACTAATTTGTAACCCCTTTCCAGACGAACAGTTCCCTGGACCTGGCTATAATCTCAGTTTCTCTAATCTGCCTCTTTGCAGGTTTTTGAAACTGCTACCAGTTATTACCAATATGCTCCTGTGATCTTCATCTCTTTTTGCAACCAGGAAACTGTTATATCATATCATTAAGTCATGTGGTTCTCTTTCTGTGACTTTTCCCTTCTCTGTATTTTGTGGAGTGTATAGGTCTCTCTTACTCACGACAACCTCAAATGGTCTATCTGTATCATGTCAGTGTTTGCCACTAAGCTTATAATCGTGCAGCAGCAAATCTTATTTTAGTCATGCCATTGTAAGGGACACAAGTGAATATGCGTTGAAAAGTGACCTCTGTGTTCTGTGTTTTGATAGTCATGGGGCAGCAGTGATCAATAGCAGGCTAATCGTGAGTGTGGTGCCTGTCTTTGGTATTGACTGTGTAATGGAAAAAGTCCAGACAAAAAAATGCTCTTGACCTCATTTTGGTGCACTGCAGTGCATTTTGATAGCTGAAGTTGAAATTGAAAGTTTATATTTAGATACAGAATGTTGTGCAACATCTTTTACAGGAGAGGACATTTACCTCACCTCTGAAACAAATACAAGTCGATGCTTGTATCAGCATGATCCATTTTCTACAGTGTATTGTTTAGGACAAGGGAACAGCACACAGCATTTGTCACTTGTGTATAACAAGCTGTGAGAGCTGAAATCCCCCCCGCTTCAAAGTCTATGTTGGTTTAAACCTGTTACATACTTGTCACCTTCTAAACAACAACTCCAATCTCTTTGAATATAATTGCCTGACATATTTCTCTTAAAAGAAAAAATGTTTTTGCTTTTTTTCTATCTCTGAGTCTTTTGCTGATGTTGGCAAGAGTGTGAACCACTGAAGATTGTGCAGACATTTGTTATTCTTTTGTTATATATAATTTAGTTGAAAAGAGAAGGTGCACTGGCGATCAATAGCAGGTCAGCCAATGATGGATGGCGGCGCAATTACTAATTTCACTGTGAGACAAATAACTGTGCGCTGGGCCCTCAGTGCTGAGAAATGGAGAGAGAAAATGGCAGACCACGTTACACGGGGAGCTTTGGCTCCCCAATCCACTTCCCTATTCACACGACCATTCATCTCCATTGCTTCTAGACTCCAGGCTTTCAGTCTCACTCTCTAAACCATATAGTAACTCGACGACTTTTGAAACTTCCCAAAATGTTTAAACAAACTGTTGTTGATTTAAAATGAGAATAGATTTAGACACTGTGAGGCTTATAAACATTTTCAGAAACACATTTAGAACCCTTCAAAAATCAGCCTCCATGTTGGTTCTGTTGAAAATCACAGAGAAGACCATGAAGCAGACACTGTAGACCATGTAATTCGACAGTTAATCGGTGTGATAAACATTGGATTGCTGGTAATGTGGTAATTCTCCATGACATTGCAAATAAAATATTTTTGTTTTGTTCTTATAACACTGTTTATATTATACAAATGTGTGATTTCTACAGGAGCAGACACCATGGATTTTAAACCCTGACAGATTGTTGTAAATTTACCTTGGATAGTCACAAAACGATTATTTATAAATTGAGTGGGTTTCACTGTTAAGTTCTATAAATAGTTCCCAAAAGAGGAAGGAGATACATCACAAATACAACAAAAAGGTAATCTTCATTTGCCTTCAAATCAGATTGATGTATTCAGGAGAGGATGAGAGGAAGGGGTTGGGGACAGGATAGGTCAGAGAGAAAGGCATGATGGGACGTGTCCAACTTTCTAGGTCTCTCAACGCTCAGATGAACTCATTAGAAGTTAATTAATCACAGGTATCGATCCGTTGTCACTCTTCCCCGCACAAGGCTCCACTAGATCCCAGGGCTCGGGTTCTGCTCTGCCGATGGAAATGCTGAGGTCTTTTGTCTCTCTGCCTTCTCAACTGGGCTGTGGTATTTATCATGGCGCCATGATGTGTGTCAGCGTGTAGCATGAGATGACAGATCCATGGCCTGGGATGTGGGACGATCAGGATGAGACTTTAATTGAGTGTTAATGCAGTATAGATTTCCATATGTATCACATCGTTTCGCACCAAACAATCTATATTCACCGGTCATCCATGTGGGAGCAACAACATTTTACAGGTCACAAAAACACCCTTCAGGCAACCATAACCAAACCACATTTTTATTTCAGTTTTTTCTCTGTGATTAATTGCTTTGACAAATGTAGCTTCTGGCTTTTCAGCTTTAATCATGTACACCTTGTTACACTCCTCTTTGTAGTTACATACAAATTGACACTGACTGTTGTTCTCCATCCACATGTCTGTCATGACTGAGTAGTGTGGAGTCTAACCCCCTGATCCCACCGGAAGCGTCTGCGCTTGGCTGCGCTGCGCTGCGGCGCGGCTGTGCTGCGACCTCCTCCTGCGTCATAACCCACCAGGCGCGTTTCAAAACGTTGCGGAAGCGGAGCGTCGTGTGTGCAGTAAATAATAAATAAGTAATAAATAAGATCTTACTTTCTTGTGAAATGCAAGTTTACTGAAACGTTTTTTTTATGACTTTCCCAACATGTTAAACTACTGAATGGCTCTGTACTGTACGTACAAGTATTAATTAACTTTAAAACATTAATATTTACCTTCCACTCCAATAACTCCACCGACTAAACACCAGGCCTTGTCCTTTCTGATGTTGTCTTTGTAGTATTGATGGGTT